>NC_089844.1:3865000-4155000 GCF_035609145.1 Eleutherodactylus coqui | reverse complement strand
TTGTCTGTCTAAACATTCAGACAACTGACTAGTAACAGAATTAATACCGGCGATTATTATCAGTCTACCAGGCGGATTTTCGACATTCTTATGTATTTTTGGGAGGTGGTAAAAATATGGAATCTCTGGCTCGATTTGTAAAATGTATTTATCTTCTATTTCTGTTCTACCATTGAACACTATCCCTCGTTTAATAATATCTATTAAGGTTTTATGAATGTATAAAGTTGGATCCTCTTTTAATTCAATATATTGTTCTTTATCTTCTAAAATTCTTTTACATTTTTTTATCATATCTAGAAAAATCCATAACGACAATACCCCCCCCCCCCTCCTTGGTTGCCTTTTTAAGTTCTTTTAATGTCTTTTATTGAATTAATGTTAAGTTAGAATCTGGTATAACCTTAATGTTTTCTAATTTAGTAAATTCTTTTAGTACATTTCTATAAAATAATTCAATGTGAGGTCCTTTAGCTTCCATTGGATAAAAATTACTAATAGGTATTAAATAGAGATGAGCGAGCACCAAAATGCTCGGGTGCTCGTTACTCGGGACGAAATTTTCGAGAAGCTAGAGGGTTCGTTTCGAGTAACGAACCCCATTGAAGTCAATGGGCGACCCGAGCATTTTTGTATATCGCCGATGCTCGCTAAGGTTTTCATTTGTGAAAATCGGGGGAATTCAAGAAAGTGATGGGAACGAGACAGCAACGGATAGGGCAGGCGAGGGGCTACATGTTGGGCTGCATCTCAAGTTCCCAGGTCCCACTATTAAGCCACAATAGCGGCAAGAGTGCCCCCCCCCCCCCCACTGTCAGCATAAAGATCGTTCTCCTCTGCCATAGCTGTAACAGCTGTGGCAGAGAAGAACGATGTTTGCCCATTGAATTCAATGGAGCGGCAATACAGCAGGTTCCACTGAAAGCAATGGGCTGCCAGCGATCGCGGGATGAATTGTCGGGAAGGGGTTAAATATATAAGCCCTTCCCTGCAATTCATCCAGAAATGTGTTACAATAAAAATATATACCGGCGTATAAGGCGACGGGGCGTATAAGGCGACCCCCCAACTGTCACCTTATACGCCGGGAATACAGCGGAGCAAAGAATAAAAATCATTACTCTCTTCTTCTGACGTTCTGCGGCGCTCCTGCAGGCTGTCGCTCCCTCCTGGTCCCCGGCAGAGCATTGCTTTCTGGACACAGTGGTTGAAATCCCCGCCTCCAGAAACACACGTGCCTTCAGCCAATCACAGCCATTCAATGACATCATTGTCATTGGCTGTGATTGGCTGAAGGCACGTGTGTTTCTGGAGGCGGGGATTTAAAGCCCTTCGTAGAGAAAGCAATGCTCTGCCGGGAACCAGGAGGGAGCGACAGCCTGCAGCAGCGGCGTAGAACACCAGGAGAAGTGAGTAATGATTTTTATTCTTTGCTCCACTGTATTGCCGGCGTATAAGGTGACAGTTGGGGGGTCGCCTTATACGCCGGTATATATTTTTATTGTAACACATTTCTGGATGAATTGCAAGGAACGGCTTATATATTTAACCCCTTTCCGACCATTCTTCCTGCGCACGCCGGCAGCCCATTGCTTTCAGTGGAACCTGCTGTATTGCTGGCTCCATTGAATTCAATGGGCAAACATCGTTCTTCTCTGCCACAGCTGTTACAGCTGTGGCAGAGAAGAATGATTTGTCTTCTATATGTTCTCAATGGGGTCGGCGTTGCTGCCGCCGGCCCCATTGAGTGCATTTAGAGAAGAGAACAGAAATCGCAGATCGCACATAGGTGCGATCTGCAATTTCTATGGCCTAAGAAGGACCGTTGGGGTTCTTGAAGCCTAAAATCACTCCTAACGCTCTCCCTATAGCAGCTCCGGCATCAACAACATTTTCCCTAAACTAATGTCAGAACGCATCTGAGGCGAGCCGCGGGAGGGGCCGATTTATATACTCGGGTGACACCTGATCTCCCCAGCCACTCACAGCAGGGGCGTGGTATAGGGCTTGAACGTCACAGGGGGAAGTTGTAATGCCTTCCCTGTCTTTCTATTGGCCAGAAAAGCGCGCAAATTTGTCAGGGAAGAAAGTGAAAGTAACCCGAACACCGCGTGGTACTTGTCACGAGTAACGAGCATCTCGAACATGCTAATACTCGAACGAGTATCAAGCTCGGACGAGTACGTTCGCTCATCTCTAGTTTTAAATCCGTACTAATTGGCTCCTCCGGGTTAAAATCTATTATATTTTCCTGCCGTTTGTTGTCTTTATTAAAGGAGATGTCCCGCGCCGAAACGGGTTTTTTTTTTTTTAAACCCCCCCCCCGTTCGGCGCGAGACAACCCCGATGCAGGGGTTAAAAAAACCACCCGCACAGCGCTTACCTGAATCCCGGCGGTCCGGTGACTTCAATACTTACCGCTGAAGATGGCCGCCGGGATCCTCTATCTTCGTGGACCGCAGCTCTTCTGTGCGGTCCACTGCCGATTCCAGCCTCCTGATTGGCTGGAATCGGCACGTGACGGGGCGGAGCTACACGGAGCTACACGGAGCCCCATAGAGAACAGCAGAAGACCCGGACTGCGCAAGCGCGGCTAATTTGGCCATCGGAGGCCAAAAATTAGTCGGCACCATGGAGACCAGGACGCTAGCAACGGAGCAGGTAAGTATAAAACTTTTTATAACTTCTGTATGGCTCATAATTAATGCACGATGTACATTACAAAGTGCATTATTATGGCCATACAGAAGTGTATAACCCCACTTGCTGCCTCGGGACATCTCCTTTAATCAAAAAATATAGTGCTTAAGATCCACAAATAGATCGAATAAGTTGGAATTCTTGGTGGGACAAAAGGAAAGTCCCTTGGAAAGGAGATCAATTTAATAGGAATGTAAAGTATAATTGAAAATATTAAATATACCATATTTGTGAGCTTCTTCAGCTGTTGCTTCCTTATTCTCATTGTGGTGGTTCTTTTTTTAGATTAGGGTTATTTTTTTGACCTCCTCTTTTGCCCCTTTTCTGTAAGTTCTTTTAGACAAGGTGTTTTGGGAGTGTTTATTAATTTCTTTGTTGTGAGTAAATAATATTGGTTGATCCTGGATCTGGTCATAGGTGGTGTGTCATTCATGAGAACCTTCTTTTTTTCTTACTAGGATGCCTTCTTTTGTTTTTCCTATTATTGTTGATATATTCAAACTCTCCACTAAAAAATGTTTTGATCTATTAGTTAAGGAATTGGAATCTTGGTTAACCGGCATAATTTTAGTACCCAATGGGTCTTTCAAAAGTGAAAAATCATCCTATATATTAATAAATTATCATGTTTATCTAATAAATTATTATGTTAATCCCATGACTTGAGTCATATGACTAGTTCACATGACCGAATCACCTCCCGAGGGAGGATAGGCCTCTGAACGTGAATTGTACACATTATGCGTTCCACTGATCAAGAACTGGTATCCCATGACCTGAGTCACATGACTAGGTCATGTGATCAAATCTCCTCCTGAGGGAGGATGGGCTTTTGGACGGTGTCTGCAGTGAACACAACACGTCTGAGTTTAAGCTTTGTGTGAGTGTGTGTGTGTATATATATATATGTGTGTGTGTGTGTGTGTGTGTGTGTGTATGTGTGTGTATATGTATATGTGAAATATATATGTATCTATCTATATATATTTATATATATATATATATATATATATATATATATATATATATATATTTAACTAGCTGATATACCCGGCTTCGCCCGAGTTAATTTAGTACTGGTGTTCACACGGAAAATCTGATGAAGTTGTGGTTACTTTAGAGATATCGAGGAAAAAAATATGTTCACAATTTTGCATCGTTCTTTGTGTTACCCAGGAAACACCATGGGGAGGTAACCATTATAAAATGACATCAGGAAGTGAGAGAATTAGATTATGTACGTAAAATTTGGGCACTAATTGTTTTGCACATAGAATTGAATAATCGAGTTGGGACCTATTAACGTTTCCTATTTATGACATATTCAATGCTCGTGCCAAATTTCACATTTCTATGACACCGGAAAGTGAGAGAATTAGATTACATACGAAAAATTTTGACGCTAATTCTTTTACGCTTAGAATTAAACAATCAAGTTGGGACCCCTTTACTTTTCCTATTTTGGAAATAATCTATGCTCCTGCCAAATTTCCTGCTTCTACGACATCTGGAAGTTGGAGAGTTAGTGGCGAATGAGCAAGTCGGTAAGTCAGTGAGTGAGCGAGCGAGCGAGTCAGCGAGTCAGTGAGGGCTTTCATATATATATATATATATATATATATATATATATATATATAGTTTTTAAATGTAAACTGTATGTGTATTTTGCTTGAAAAAGGCGTAACTTTAGTGCCGCGTAGCAATAAAACAGTTTTGAAATTTACGGACCCCCGGTCTGTATTTATATTTTAACCCTTGGAGCGCAGGGAAGATTTTTTTTCTTTTTCTGTGGTGAACTTATTTATGAGAAACAGACAGGAAAAAAGGGAAGAAGGTGATGTGTTGTATGTTAGGAAAGCATTATCCCTGCAAAGATTCAAGCTTCAGAGAATGGGAGTTGTGTAGAATTTGAATAAGAATACAAGGAGAAAACAGAAAGGACACTATTGTAAGCATTTACTATAGGCCGTCTGTAAAAGATATGGATGAACTCTTTCTACATCACATTGCCAAGTTCTCAAAAAAGCATGTCATAGTGATCATGGGAGATTTTAACTATCTAGACATTTATTGAGAATCTCTCTTAGGTAAAAGTAATGGGTCCAACAAATTCTTATCCATTCTTGCTGACAACCTTATCTTCCAAAAGGTAGAAGGGAAAACAGGAGGATCTGTTATCATGGAGCTACCTCTTGCCAACAGGGAGGACATGGTTGAAGAAGTACTGGTGGCTGGAACCTTAGGAGGCAGTGATCATGATATCCTTGGATTTTGGATAATAAAGGGAGAAATACCCAAGAAGACTTAAACCTCAAAGTTGGATTTCAGAAAGGCAGATATTAATGAACTCAGAATCAGGGCAGAGAGAATCCAATGGCTGGATGTTTTAAAGGACAGAAATGGCCAAAAAGTTGGGAAATATTGTGAAATGAGATTCTCAAAGCACAATCGTTACCAATCCCTAAAAGAGACCAGGATGGATGAACATAGAATTTACAGAATTTATATATCTAAAGAAGAATATAATACTGTCTGCAGAAACTGAAGGGCAAGTCTCAGAATAGCTAAAGCTGATATGAATCGGGGCTTGCAAGAGAGGCCAAAAGCAATGCAAAAGGATTTGAGGGGGGGGGGGGGGTCTGTTTAAAAGCCAAAGAAATGTCATAGATGCTATAGGATGTTTACAGGATGAAAATGGTGAATTGATTAAAAATGATGTTGAGAAGGATGATTTGTGTAATATCAGCTGTCCTTCCCTGTGCTGTTGGAGAAATAAAAAAATGCAGTCTATCTATAAGCAGAGAGATGGTGAGGTAACACTAAGCTAACTTACATGAATCCAGGTCTCTAGGTACCGATGAATTACTTCCTAGGACACTGAAAAAAGCAACAGAGGTAATTGCTGAACCACTCACCGAAATCTCAGAAAATTCATGGAGACCAGGAGAAATCCCAGAAGATTGGAGATGGGCAAATGTTGTCCCTGTCTTCAAAAAAGGGAAGATAGTAGGCCCGAGAAACTACAGGCCTGTGAACCTGACTTCTATACTGCAAAAGATCTTGAAACAAATTATTAAACAGCATATATGTATAAATACTAGGACAATACAAGGATCTCTCTCATGATCTGTTTATACTCAGAGCTGTGACGGTAAAAAGACGTCATCCTCTACATTTAGAGGAAAGAAGGTTTCATCACCAACACAGAAGGGCCTTCTTTACTGTAGGAGCAGTAAGACTGTGGAACTCTTTGCCTGAGGACGTGGTGATGGCAAAATCGATTACAGGAACTCTTAGAGCACTATGACATTACAGGATATAGACATTAAATAACCAGAAGGGTTGGTGATCCAGGAAACTTCCAAATGCTGGACTGTTCAAGTAGTAACTTTTCAAATGCTGTTCCAGCGATTATTCTGACTGCTGTTATGATGTTGGGAAGGAATTCCCCCACCCCACCCTCGAATGGGGTAAATTATTTTTTTTGCCTTACTCTTAGTCAAAATTGGTGGTGGGGAGTTGGAAACTTAAAATATAAGCTCTTCCCTGAAAATCAATCCAAAATTTGTGTTAAAAAAAAAAGTAAACTCACCTCTCTGCAGCTGCCGGGGCTCAGCTGCGTCCAGTTGGCTCTTCTCCTGCAGCTGCCTCTGACCAATCAGAGGCAGCTCTCAGCTATTGAATGAGATCTGCCTCTGATTGGTCCCTGCGCTCAGCCAATAAGAGGCAACATTCACCCATTTATGAATTATATTTTAAGCCCTTCCCCGAAAATCACTGCAGCGTTTGCCGGTAGCTTATTGATTTCAATGGAGCCGGCTGTATTGCCGGCTCCATTGAATTCAATGGGAGAACACCGCTCTCCTTTGCCACAGCTGTAACAGCTGTGGCAGAGGATCTCTATCTTCACTATATGTTCTCAATGGGGTCGCCGCTGCTGCCACCGGCCCCATTAAGCACAAGGTGAAACCCCTGGATGAGACAGCATCCAGGGGTTTTACATACACAGAACACTGGTTTGCCGCAGAATGTAGTTACATGCATTCTGCAAACTGGTGTCCTATAATTTTCGTTGCATGCATTTGTGCGCATGTAAATTTTGCAAATGTGCCTGTTCTCATTGAAAAGCATTGTTTCTATTTAGATGTGGCCGGCAAACGCCACTGACAGACGAGTGTACAAACGCCCGTGTGACTGAGCCCTTATGCAAGAAAGAGTATGTTTTAAAGTGTATGGTAAAGGACTGTTTAATACTGTACTGCTGCGTTAGTGATTTCCAAAATGGAGTCCAGAAGAAACTAAATTCTAATTGCACCAGAGCGGGAAAATTTCTGCCTCATCATTCCCTTGAAGAAGCCTGCAAAACGAGTGCAGAGAGAAAGCCTGTCACAACTACAGTTAAAGTAGGGCGGCATCAATCCTGCACAGTGGAACACAGAATACAACTGGCTAAGCCCATTCCCTGGGCAGACTTGCGCTCCGATGCCACCAAATTCCCGCTGGTCAAGCTCAGTCTTGTCCCAGCAAGAGAGGTGAGTAGACCTGTATCCTCTTTCACTAGAGACTTGAAGAAAATGCTGCCAGCATCGCAGAACAAAGTGTCCTGCAGAGGAGTTCCAGCAGCCTATTCCCCAAAGGAACCTAGCGGGACGTTAGGGGATGAGACAGAAATATTGGTGCTGATGCCTAATAAGGAAACTAAGTCAGACGAGCATTTTTTTGCGCGCGCCTATGTGCGCAAAAAAAAGCACGTTTGATAGAACCATTGGTTCCCTATGTAGTTTTCAGATGTCAATCTTTTACAGGCGCAAAATACTCACACCTGCAGAAGATAGGACATCGATGCGCTGGGAAGGTCTGTGCTGCACTGTCACAGTGTTCAGTGATGACGGAACTCCCCACGGGGATGAAAGAATCGCCTGCCAAAGCTGTCACAGCTGTGGCAGAGGATCGCGATGTTCTCCCTTTGCTTTCAATGGGGCTGGTGCTGCAGCCGCCCCATTGAAGCAATGGGTTGCAGGCAACCCCCGCAGTGATTTTCAGGGAAGGGCTTGAAATATAAGCCCTTCCCTGAACATCATCCCCAGCTGCTGTAAAAAATATATATACATCACCTTCCGCCGCTATTGGAATAGCTTATATTTCAAGCCCTTCCCCTGAAAATCACTGCGGGGGTTGCGTGCATCTCATTGCTTTTAATGGTGCCGACTGCTGTAGTGCCAGCCTCATTGAAAGCAATGGGCACAGAGCTTCGGTGATGCGCATTTTTAACATTCATGGAGTGGGGTTTTTTTGTGCACATAGGTGCGCACAAAACAACGCTCATCTGACTGAGCCCTAGGGAGGAGGTTGCTGCTAAGGCCCGTGGTTCCCCCATTGTATGCCGCAATGCTCCCGATGCTAGCAGTGGATCCCTAAGAATAGCCAAATTTACCACTGCATGTAGCATACTGCACTGGGTCATGATTTTCCATGTTTGGGGGAACAGTGGAGTCATCATAGACTACCATATCATTCCCCGCTACTCTTCCCCTCTATCGTTGGTCTGTGCTCGGTTCCGCACGCTGCAATGGATGCAGTATGTGGTTTAGTATTTTCCTGAACGACATGTTGTCTGGATGGGAACATATATAGTCCCTTTAGGAATTTGTAAGCTGCTCATGTCATAGGCACTAATGCAACTCCATACCATTAGAGATTCAGGCTTTTGAACTATGTACTGATAAGCTAGATTGTTCCTCTCCTCTTAAGTCTGCAGGACATAGCATCCGTGGTTTCCAAAAATAATGACAACTTTTGATTAATCTGTTCACAAGACAGTTTTGCATTTTACCTCAGTCCACTGTAAATGAGCTTTGGCCCAGAGAAGACGCCGGTGTTTCTGGATTGTGGAAATTATATGGCTTCTTCTTTGCATAATACAGCTCTAACTTGCATTTGTGGATTACACTGAGAACTCTGTTCACACAATGATTTCTGGAAGTATTCTTAAGCCCAAAAAATCATTTGCATCACAAATGCGTAATAGCATGATGCCTTTTTTTAATAGCAACACATCTCAAAAAGTTGGGGCAGGGGTTACAAGAGGCTGGAAAAGTAAATACTATTAATGAAAAACAGCTATAGTGTCAATTTTGTACTAAATCACAATACTGTGTATAAAAAGAGCCTGTTAGAGAGGCCGAGTCTCTCAAAAGCACAGATGTTCAAAAGTTCACCAATCTGTGACAAAATGCATTTAAAAATTGTGGGGCAATTTCAGAAAAACGTTCTTCAATGTAAAATTGTGAAGCCTTTAAATATCCCACTATCTACAATACATAATGTCATCAAACGAGTCAGGAAATCTGGAGAAATTCATGTGCACAAGGGGGGAGACACTTTTCTTTTTGCTTCTTTTCGGTTATGCGTCATTGGACGTTTGAGATCTACAGCCCTAATGCAAAAAAAAGGCTGTTTTTCATTAATACTATTTACTTTTCCAGCCTCTTGTGACCCCTGCCCCAACTGTTTGAGATGTGTTGCTATTATTAATTTATTTGTTTTCAGTATTAGGTTTTTATTGAAAATTCAATCAGAGATCTACGATAATGCACATTGATGATCAAAGAGTTGTAATAATAAGATACAGCAATGAAACTGAGCGTCCATTTTAACAATATTCTTATATGCATTCAGTTTAAGTTTCTCTGACTAAACATTACTATTAGAGATGAGCGAGCACCAAAATGCTCGGGTGCTCGTTGCTCGAGTCGAACTTTCAGTGATGCTCGAGGGTTCGTTTCGAATAACGAACCCCATTAAAGTCAATGGGCGACCCGAGCATTTTTGTATATCGCTGATGCTCACTAAGGTTTTCATTTGTAAAAATCTGGGAAACCCAAGAAAGTGATGGGAACGACACAGCAACGGATAGGGCAGGCGAGGGGCTACATGTTGGGCTGCATCTCAAGTTCACAGGTCCCACTATTAAGCCACAATAGCGGCAAGAGTGCCCCCCCCCCGCACTGTCAGCATAAAGATCGTTCTCCTCTGCCACAGCTGTAACAGCTGTGGCAGAGAAGAACGATGTTAGCCCATTGAATTCAATTGAGCCGGCAATACAGCTGGCTCCATTGAAAGCAATGGGCTGCCGGCGATCGCGGGACAAATTGTCGGGAAGGGCTTAAATATATAAGCCCTTCCCTGCAATTCATCCAGAAATGTGTAAAAATGAAAAATATATATATATACTCACCTGGTCCCGGCAGACGGAGTTCAGTGCGGCCAGCGGCAGTCCTCCTGAACTGCTCTGAACAGCTGTGAGTAGTATTCAGCAGCCGGGGATTTAAAATCCCCACCTGCTGAATGAGCTGCCTCTAATTGGTCACAGCCTGACCAATCAGAGGCAGATTCCACTCACACACCCATTCATGAATTTATGAATGGGTGAGTGACTGCTGCCTCTCATCTGATTGGTCCCGCTGAGCCAATCAGAGGCAGCAGTCACACACACATTCATAAATTCATGAATGGGTGTGTGAGTGGAATCTGCCTCTGATTGGTCAGGCTGTGACCAATTAGAGGCAGCTCATTCAGCAGGTGGGGATTTTAAATCCCCGGCTGCTGAATACTACTCACAGCTGTTCAGAGCAGTTCAGGAGGACTGCCACTGGCCGCGCTGAACTCCGTCTGTGGGGACCAGGTGAGTATATATATATATATTTTTTTTTACACATTTCTGGATGAATTGCAGGGAAGGGCTTATATATTTAAGCCCTTCCCGACAATTCATCCCGCGCTCGCGGGCAGGCCACTGCTTTCAATGGAGCCGGCTGTATTGCCGGCTCCATTGAATTCAATGGTCAGTGCTCGTTTAATCGAGACGAGTACCGCGTGGTGCTCATCTCAAGTAGCAAGCATCTTGAGCACCCTAATACTCGAACGAGCATCAAGCTCGGACGAGTATGCTCGCTCATCTCTAATTACTATTGATAGTTGTTTTTCTGTATAAACATATGATATTTACGTGTCATTTTCTTCAGTATTGCCAACAGTTGGAGGGAAAAAAGAAAACAAAAACCAGTTCAAACTAACGAGGCATCATTATATTGTCCACAAATAGCAAATATTAATGTAGGGTTTTCCATTGATCCCAAGCCTCACCATATTGTTTCATGGAGTTATTATGACATGCTAGCCACCTTTCAAACATCCAACCCATGAAATCCCTCGTTGTTGGAGGGGCTGCCTCTCTCCAGTGTTTAGCGATGATTTTGCTGTCATTAAGGAGTGTCCAAGTAAATATCCAATATTCGGGGGAACTTTTCGAGGCCTATTAAAAGTAAGATTAATTTAGCGTCTCTAGGAATAAGACATATCACTGTATTGGACAGTTCCCTGAGTATTTCACCCCAGAATTTGTTTTATTTTAGGACACAAGCAAAACATCTGGCCTAAGAAGCCCTTCTATCCACAGTCCCTCCAACACATACATGCTCCTATTTTAAATCTATTTTCTAGTAACGAGGGAGAGAGATTCCATCTTAATTGCAATTTTGTTTGAGTTTCTAATATTCCCAGACTCTTGGTAGATTTTAATGAAGCTCTATATGCCTTTTCCCACAATTCAATAGATATTTTTTCCCCTAATTCTATTTCCCAATTTAACATATGGGATTTTTTCTATAGATTTTTAACTTCTTATATGAGGAAGTTGTATTCTCTGAATAGGTGTTTTTTGCAGAAAAGAACTAATTCTATAGTAAGAGAATATTTTTTTGCAATAGATTGTGTTTGGAGCTGAGTTCCGTAAATGGTCTTATATCATTTGTGGCCAGTACATCTTCTATCCACCTCAAACCACCTACCTTCCATTCCTTCAAAGCTAGATCTGGTAGAAAAAGGTTTAAAATTTCAAGAGGCAACAAAGGTTTTTTTCAAACTATAAGTTAGAGCTAGTCTCTGCAAAAGGTCACTCCATGCCACTATTGACGCCGACATAGGGGGAGACATCTATGGGATCTTTAACACCAGGTCCGGCAATTCAGATACACTTGGCAATGACACTGCGTACAATAGTGCTTGGCCTGGGACACCACCCATGAAGCTTCTCTCAATACCAGTCCATCCCAATGCATTTCCTTTGCTTACCCAGTTCTTGGTCTGGTTCAGCACAATGGCCCTGTGGTACATTTTCAGATTAGGTATATCTGCCCCCCCAAACACACACACTTTTGCGATGTAATGCTAAAATAGATAATGCTAAGTTAGTTTTTTTCCCACCCCCGATATAGTTATTCAATTGCTTCTGTGAATTGGATATTGAAAGATTTGAGATTGGAACCGGGAGGACTGTAAAATAGTACAGAATCTTCTGTAGAATATTCATCTTGAATGACATGATCCTGCCATACCACTTCAAATTCAGTTCAGACAGGTGCTCGATTTCCCTCTGAGTGAATTAAGCAGTGCGGGAAATTTGCATCTTCCACATCTTTTTTTTTTTTTAATAAATGTTTTTATTAAACAATCAAGAACATTTACAATATTGGAGGAGGTGGAATAATAAGGCCGAGAAACCATGACCGAGGTAGGACCCGCAATACTCTGTGTGGGAAGTACGTGAGCGGGCCCTGGGTCAGGCTCAGTCCCAGCCTCCACCTTGTGTGACCCAAGGTGCCGTGAGTTACATATCAATGGGATATCCATGTGTCCCCATACAATTCATTCTGTGTAGGTGTCAGATAGCTCAACACAACAATGGGAAGTCTTTCTTTTTGTAAATTCTTGACAGTTCCTCAAACCTGCAAATTTCATTAACATTTGTAACCCATTGGTTGAAAGAGGAAGCTATGGGTTGAAGCCATAGGAATAGAATTAAAGACTTAGCTGCCATAATTAAATGTGTGGTGAGATTGCTCCTGGAAGGTTTATAGTCAATGGAGGGTTTGGAAAGAATGACATTTTCAGGGGTAAGTCTGAAAGACCTTCCATTTATGTTGCATATGTTTTTTTCTATCTGCTTCCAATAAGGTTTTAAAACTGAGCAGGACCATCAAATACGTGTTAAAGAGCCCACTTGTTCATTGCATCGCCAGCAAAGATTAGAGTTAGATAGATTATTAGTAGAGATGAGCGAGCGTACTCGTCCGAGCTTGATATTCGTTCGAGTATTAGCGTGTTCGAGATGCTCGTTACTCGTAACGAGTACCACGCGATGTTCGGGTTACTTTCACTTTCATCTCTGAGACGTTAGCGCGCTTTTCTGGCCAATTGAAGGACAGGGAAGGCATTACAACTTCCCCCTGCGACGTTCAAGCCCTATACCACCCCCCTGCTGTGAGTGGCTGGCGAGATCAGGTGTCACCCGAGTATAAAAATCGGCCCCTCCCGCGGCTCGCCACAGATGCGTTCTGACATAGAGGAGGGAAAGTGCTGTTGGTACCGGAGCTGCTATAGGGAGAGTGTTAGGAGTTAGTGTAGGCTTCAAGAACCCCAACGGTCCTTCTTAGGGCCACATCTAACCGTGTGCAGTAGTGTGGAGGCTGCTGTTAGCAGTGTTGCCCTTTTTTTTTTTTTGGTATATCGGCCGTGCAGAGCATTGCGCCCTGCAGTAATACTACAGGGACAGAAGTGTGGAGGCAGGGACAGAAGACATATATTGTGAGGCAGGGCCAGAAGACATATATTATTGATTGAATATAGGCAGTGGGCCTTTTCTAAAAAATATTGGGCAAAAAATCTATTTGGCCTGCCTGTCACTGTGCTCAGTGTTCTGGGTCCGTGTGTTCTGGGTGTAGTAGTTCTACAAAATCATACGCAGCCAGCTAAGTGTTACAGCAGGCTTGCGCCAAATTATTTCCTGGCTCTAAAATCACCGCTCTGTTGCAGTTAATAAGAGTGCAACACTCTGCAGTTCTGTGACACACTCCAGGGACAGAAGACATATATTATTGATTGAATATAGGCAGTGGCAGTGGGCCTTTTCTAAAAAATATTGGAAAAAAAATTATTTGGCCTGCCTGTCACTGTGCTCAGTGTTCTGGGTCCGTGTGTGCTGGGTGTAGTAGTTCTACAAAATCATACGCAGCCAGCTAAGTGTTACAGCAGGCGTGCGCCAAATTATTTCCTGGCGTTCCGTAAGCGAACTCAGCCTCCAACCACAGGCCAATAAGAATGAATAGTGTGTGGCACATGGGTTCCCCATTGCTATGCCCACGTGTGCAGCTCCAGATAGAGGTGGCACAGGATTGGATTTCTCATTGCTTCTGTACAGCATTGTGGGCTATCGCCCTGCCCCTTTTAAAGAGGGTCGCTGCCTAGCCGTGCCAACCCTCTGCAGTGTGTGCCTGCGGTTCCTCTGGCAGACGCACTTATAAATAGACATGAGGGTGGCGTGGCATGAGGGCAGCTGAAGGCTGGGCAGGGACACTTTGGTGTGCGCTGTGTACACTGGGTCGTGCGGGGGGGGGGGGGGAGAGGGTGGTTGGTCAGCATGTAACCCAGGAGAAGTGGCAGCGGAGTGTCATGCAGGCAGTGATTGTGCTTTGTTGGAGGTAGTGTGGTGCTTAGCTAAGGTATGCATTGCTAATGAGGGCTTTTCAGAAGTAAAAGTTGTTGGGAGGGGGGGGGGCCACTCTTGCCGCTATTGTGGCTTAATAGTGGGACCTGTGAACTTGAGATGCAGCCCAACATGTAGCCCCTCGCCTGCCCTATCCGTTGCTGTGTCGTTCCCATCACTTTCTTGAATTGCCCAGATTTTCACAAATGAAAACCTTAGTGAGCATCGGCGATATACAAAAATGCTCGGGTCGCCCATTGACTTCAATGGGGTTCGTTACTCGAAACGAACCCTCGAGCATCGCAAAAAGTTCGTCTCGAGTAACGAGCACCCGAGCATTTTGGTGCTCGCTCATCTCTAATTATGAGCGAAAAGCCACTCGGGTGACTTGTACCATCTTGTCAGTAGCTTGGAGTGGTTTTCTTGTAACCTAATGCATTTAGAATGGCCATGTGAGCTGCTTGGAATAGATACAACCTCCTCATCCGACAACTTAACACCGAGCTCCTTTTCCCAGGATATAATGAAAATAGGTGGGGGGTCGACTTGTGGTATAATAAGATTTCTTTTGAGGAGTGCAGTCTTCCTACTGGTGCTACATTGTGTCAAGCTCTGTGAGCGGACGGGAGGATGGGAACTCAGTGTTGAATCTATCCAGAATTTTACACAGATGCATTTTTTGCAAGGGGTTTAACGAGGGTGTTGTTACCTGAGAGAACAGTCTCTCCAAGAGTTGATCTCTCTTCAATCTGCGTTGGGTCCAGAGATCTGCAATTGAAAGGTCACTTAAAAGGGACCATATATGTTTTGTATGTACATCCAGTTCCAAACCCAGATAATTTGGTATTAAACTTAGAGGAGTAATTGGGGATGCATTAGGAGCCGATTCCCCTCGGAGAGAGTCCCAGACCTCGCATGCACCTCTCAACAGGGGTCTCACAACTCGATATTTTGAAGGCTTTGTTAATTCCATCCATCTTTTGGGATGAATTGATTTATAGTATTGGGCCATGTCTGGTAGGCTTATCCCACCTCGCTCCTTCCTCTGAACCAGTATTTGGTGTGCCAGACGGGGTCTTTTATGCCTCCATATGAATCTAGAAAAGCTTTGTTTGATCTGTTTAAAAAAGGAGACGGGTAGATAGATTGGGAGCATCTGTAATTTGTATAATATTCTGGGGACTATGTAGGTTTGTAATAGGTTTTTGCGTCCAAACCAGGAAATTACTGGTAAATTGTAAGATTTTAATAGATTTGCTATTTTTGTAAGAAGAGGAGCAAAGTTATCATCATATAGTTTCCCATATAGTTTCTTTGGTGATCTTAATCCCCAAATATTCAATATAGGTTTCGGTCCAAGTATATTGAGAGGAGGATTTTAGCTTTTCAGCTGTGTCTGAGGGTAGTGTGATATTAGCTGTGTCTGAGGGTAGTGTGATATTTGCTGTGTCTGAGGGTAGTGTGATATTTGCTGTGTCTGAGGGTAGTGTGATATTAGCTGTGTCTGAGGGTAGTGTGATATTAGCTGTGTCTGAGGGTAGTGTGATATTAGCTGTGTCTGAGGGTAGTGTGATATTAGCTGTGTCTGAGGGTAGTGTGATATTAGCTGTGTCTGAGGGTAGTGTGATACTAGCTGTGTCTCAGGGTAGTGTGATATTAGCTGTGTCTGAGGGTAGTGTGATATTAGCTGTGTCTGAGGGTAGTGTGATATTAGCTGTGTCTGAGGGTAGTGTGATATTAGCTGTGTCTGAGGGTAGTGTGATACTAGCTGTGTCTGAGGGTAGTGTGATATTAGCTGTGTCTGAGGGTAGTGTGATATTTAGCTGTGTCTGAGGGTAGTGTGATATTACCTGTGTCTGAGGGTAGTGTGATATTAGCTGTGTCTGAGGGTAGTGTGATATTAGCTGTGTCTGAGGGTAGTGTGATATTAGCTGTGTCTGAGGGTAGTGTGATATTAGCTGTGTCTGAGGGTAGTGTGATATTAGCTGTGTCTGAGGGTAGTGTGATATTAGCTGTGTCTGAGGGTAGTGTGATATTAGCTGTGTCTGAGGGTAGTGTGATATTAGCTGTGTCTGAGGGTAGTGTGATATTAGCTGTGTCTGAGGGTAGTGTGATATTAGCTGTGTCTGAGGGTAGTGTGATGCTAGCTGTGTCTGAGGGTAGTGTGATATAAGCTGTGTCTGAGGGTAGTGTGATATTAGCTGTGTCTGAGGGTAGTGTGATATTAGCTGTGTCTGAGGGTAGTGTGATATTAGCTGTGTCTGAGGGTAGTGTGATATTAGCTGTGTCTGAGGGTAGTGTGATATTAGCTGTGTCTGAGGGTAGTGTGATATTAGCTGTGTCTGAGGGTAGTGTGATATTAGCTGTGTCTGAGGGTAGTGTGATATTAGCTGTGTCTGAGGGTAGTGTGATATTAGCTGTGTCTGAGGGTAGTGTGATATTAGCTGTGTCTGAGGGTAGTGTGATATTAGCTGTGTCTGAGGGTAGTGTGATATTAGCTGTGTCTGAGGGTAGTGTGATATTAGCTGTGTCTGAGGGTAGTGTGATATTAGCTGTGTCGGAGGGTAGTGTGATATTAGCTGTGTCGGAGGGTAGTGTGATATTAGCTGTGTCGGAGGGTAGTGTGATATTAGCTGTGTCGGAGGGTAGTGTGATATTAGCTGTGTCGGAGGGTAGTGTGATATTAGCTGTGTCGGAGGGTAGTGTGATATTATCTGTGTCGGAGGGTAGTGTGATATTAGCTGTGTCTGAGGGTAGTGTGATATTAGCTGTGTCTGAGGGTAGTGTGATATTAGCTGTGTCTGAGGGTAGTGTGATATTAGCTGTGTCTGAGGGTAGTGTGATATTAGCTGTGTCTGAGGGTAGTGTGATATTAGCTGTGTCTGAGGGTAGTGTGATATTTAGCTGTGTCTGAGGGTAGTGTGATATTTGCTGTGTCTGAGGGTAGTGTGATATTTGCTGTGTCTGAGGGTAGTGTGATATTAGCTGTGTCTGAGGGTAGTGTAATATTAGCTGTGTCTGAGGGTAGTGTGATATTAGCTGTGTCTGAGGGTAGTGTGATATTAGCTGTGTCTGAGGGTAGTGTGATATTAGCTGTGTCTGAGGGTAGTGTGATATTAGCTGTGTCTGAGGGAAGTGTGATATTAGCTGTGTCTGAGGGTAGTGTGATATTAGCTGTTTCTGAGGGTAGTGTGATATTAGCTGTGTCTGAGGGTAGTGTGATATTAGCTGTGTCTGAGGGTAGTGTGATACTAGCTGTGTCTGAGGGTAGTGTGATATTAGCTGTGTCTGAGGGTAGTGTGATATTTAGCTGTGTCTGAGGGTAGTGTGATATTAGCTGTGTCTGAGGGTAGTGTGATATTAGCTGTGTCTGAGGGTAGTGTGATATTTGCTGTGTCTGAGGGTAGTGTGATATTAGCTGTGTCTGAGGGTAGTGTGATATTAGCTGTGTCTGAGGGTAGTGTGATATTAGCTGTGTCTGAGGGTAGTGTGATATTAGCTGTGTCGGAGGGTAGTGTGATATTAGCTGTGTCGGAGGGTAGTGTGATATTAGCTGTGTCGGAGGGTAGTGTGATATTATCTGTGTCGGAGGGTAGTGTGATATTAGCTGTGTCTGAGGGTAGTGTGATATTAGCTGTGTCTGAGGGTAGTGTGATATTAGCTGTGTCTGAGGGTAGTGTGATATTAGCTGTGTCTGAGGGTAGTGTGATATTAGCTTTGTCTGAGGGTAGTGTGATATTAGCTGTGTCTGAGGGTAGTGTGATATTAGCTGTGTCTGAGGGTAGTGTGATATTAGCTGTGTCTGAGGGTAGTGTGATATTAGCTGTGTCTGAGGGTAGTGTGATATTAACTGTGTCTGAGGGTAGTGTGATATTAGCTGTGTCTGAGGGTAGTGTGATATTAGCTGTGTCTGAGGGTAGTGTGATATTAGCTGTGTCTGAGGGTAGTGTGATATGAGCTGTGTCTGAGGATAGTGTGATATGAGCTGTGTCTGAGGGTAGTGTGATATTAGCTGTGTCTGAGGGTAGTGTGATATTAGCTGTGTCTGAGGGTAGTGTGATATTAGCTGTGTCTGAGGGTAGTGTGATATTAGCTGTGTCTGAGGGTAGTGTGATATGAGCTGTGTCTGAGGATAGTGTGATATGAGCTGTGTCTGAGGGTAGTGTGATATTAGCTGTGTCTGAGGGTAGTGTGATATGAGCTGTGTCTGAGGGTAGTGTGATATGAGCTGTGTCTGAGGGTAGTGTGATATGAGCTGTGTCTGAGGGTAGTGTGATATTAGCTGTGTCTGAGGGTAGTGTGATATTAAGCACTGTGGATTTCGAGACATTAACTTTAAAATTGGAAACAGATGCGTAAGTTTGTAAAATATCATTGAGTGTCGCAGGCCTTGTTCTGGATTGGTTAAAGCAAGCAAGATGTCGTCTGCAAATGCTACAGTTTTAAACGAAAGGTGCTTGATTCTGATTCCCTCAATCTCCTCCCTTTGTCTTACCCATTGTAGAAGGACTTCTAACGAAAGAATGAAAAGAGTGGGGGCAGAGGGCAGTCCTGTCGAGGTCCGTTTGTAATGGAAAAGGAGTTATTGCCTTTGATCTTGGCATGAGGGCTTGAGTATAGCGAGAAAATCGCATTAATGTAAGAAGGAGGAAAGTTAAAATTATGCAAAAGTGCCCGCATAAAGTTCCAATCAACTCGATCAAACGCTTTTTCAGCGTCGATTCCCCCCAAAATTAATTGGAACTTTCTTTTTTGGGCGTATCTTATAGCATGTAGTAGGCGAATTGTTATCTTTTCCTTCTCTACCCTTAACAAATCCTGATTGTTCATTCAGATTGGGAATATATTTATTCATTCTTCTGGGTGGAGTTTTGCCCATATTTTGATATCAAGGTTTAAGAGAGAGATGGGTCTGTAGCTACCACACAGGGGGGGATCTTTCCCTTCTTTGTGAATGAGAGTAATAAAGGCTTCTTGTGCCTGTTTGGGCAGCAGAGCCCCTTCCAGTACAGCGTTCAGAGACAACACTAGGGGAGGTAAAATTATTTCCTGAAATTTTTTGTAATAGATTAAGGGAAGACCGTTAGGGCCTGGGCTTTTATGTAACGTGAAACTGTTTAGTATGGATGAGAGTTCTTCAAGCGAAACTGGGGAAGTCAAGGTAGCAGCTTCCTCTTGGTTTAAAGAGGGAAGGGTTATAGATGCCAGCAGATCCTCAAATTTTTTGCTTTTGACCTCTTCAAGGTGCCTGTCGGATTCAGTCACATTGTATAACTTTAGGTAGAAGTCCTGGAAAATTTGGGCTATTTTGTTTGTTTCCCTATGGGTTGTCCCTGATGGGTCCTTTGCAATGAGAAGTCTTTGAGTTCCTTGGGCTCGCCTATGCTGTGGGTGCACAAAGATGGTATTACACAGGAAGAAATCAGAGTGCCCAAACATGGCAGAGTTTCACACCGCCAAGGACCTCGGCCCACATTTCTGCCATGTCAAGTCAGTCAGTGTATTTGTGCCAGATAAGTAAAACACCGCGATGGGAAGTCTTTGTGCACCCACAGTATAGGCAGACCCCAGTGATATTTCTGTAGCAAGAGTATAGGCAGACCCCTGTAACATTTCTGTAGCAAAAGTATAGGCGAACCCCTTAAACCATTCAGTAGAAACTGCATAAGCGGACCCCAGAAACATTTCTGTAGCATGAGTATAGAAAATACTGCAGAATGTCTTCAGCAGATATTTCTGTGGGAAATTCAGCAGCTTTTCCGCATTCAAAAAGCATTAAAAATCTGCACCCTGTCTATTTTGAAACAGCCTTGCCCATTTCTGCCACATGTAAGTATACCGCAGCGATAATAGCGACACCCCACAGCGGCACCCAGCATAATAGTGATCCCCGTCAGGGTGGCCCCCGCTGCAATAGTGACCCCCCCCATCAGGGGGTCCCCCACTGCAATAGTGACCCCTCTCAGATCAGCCCCCGGTGCAATAGTGACCCCCCTCAGGGCGGCCCCAAGACCCCATAGTGACCCCCCTCAGGGCGGCCCCGAGCTCCAATAGTGACCCCCCTCAGGGCGGCCCCCAGACACAATAGTGACCCCCCTCAGGGCGGCCCCCAGACCCAATAGTGACCCCCTCAGGGCGGCCCCCAGAACCAATAGTGACACCCCAGAACCTATAGTGACCCACCTCAGGGCAGCCCCAGAACCAATAGTGAAACCCCTCAGGGCGGCCCCCAGAACCAATAGTGAAACCCCTCAGGGCGGCCCCCAGAACCAATAGTGAAACCCCTCAGGGTGGCCCCCAGAACCAATAGTGAAACCCCTCAGGGCGGCCCCCAGAACCAATAGTGAAACTCCTCATAGCGGCCCCCAGTACAATAGTGAAACTCCTCACGGCGGCCCCCAGTGCAATAGTGAAACCCCTCACAGCGACCCCCATACAATAGTATCATCCTAAGCAAAATTAAATGCATACCCATCGGGTGTGGTCTTGCCGCCAGAGCTCAGTGTCCTGGTGCCACCGCTGCTTCCCTCAGCATCCGCTGCCAGCGAGTCTGGTCCGGCCGCCGCTGCTACCGGTCCTCATCCCGCCGGCACTGTATGTATTTCTGCTGCTGCCCCAGCCTCTCGCGATGCCTCCGCTGCCGACGCTTCCTCTCCTCAGGCCACACACGCCCCCAGCGAATCACAAGCTGGGGGCGTGACTACATGTTAAATTCATGTATTATGTCGCCACCTCTAACTTCTGGTGGTGACATAATACAAGAATACTGACGTCGGGAGGGGGGAGGAAGATCCCGGCTGCACACTGATGTCACAGTGTGCGCCGGGATCAGCACCGCTAGCTGCACAGATGAGTGAATGCCGGCAGGGAAGCCGCGGCCCCTGCCACCATTGACAAGTGGTGAGCAGCCGATGGCGATATGTGCCGCCTCTGGCACAAGTGCTATAGGTTCGCCACCACTGGTATAGGCAGACCCGAGTAACATTTCTGTAGCAAGTATAGGCGGACCCCAGTAATATTTCTGTAGCAAGAGTATAGGCGAACCCCTCAAACCATTCAGTAGAAACTGCATAGGTGGACCCCAGTAACATTTCTGTAGCAAGAGTATAGGCGGACCCCAGTAATATTTCTGTAGCAAAAGAATAGGCAGACCCCTGTAACATTTCTGTAGCAAGAGTATAGGCGAACCCGTTAAACCAGTGGTCCCCAACCTTTTTGGCACCAGGGACTGGCTTCAAGCAAGACCATTTTTACAAGGCCCGGCAGGGTTGGGCGGGACATGGGCGGGGCTTTGGTTATAGGGGCGGGGCTATGAAGGGGGTTGGAGTTTAGTGCATTCTTATTTAGTTATGACATTAGAATGTCCTGGCAGTACACACATAGGGCAGTGTATAATCTCCCCCCCCAGCACACACATAGGGCAGCATATAATTTATCCCCCCCCAGTAATAGACAGCCCCCATCCGTCAGTAATAGACAGCCCCCACCTCTCAGTAATTAGCAGCCCCTCCCCCTGTAATAAGCAGCCCCCCCCCCCAGTAATAAGCAGGTCCCAAAGGTAATAAGCAGGTCCCCCCCCCCAGTAATAAGCGGGTCCCCCCCAGTAATAAGCAGGTCCCCCCCCAGTAATAGGCAGCGCCCCACCCCCAGTAATAGGCAGCGCCCCCCCCCAAGTAATAGGCAGCCCCCCCCCAGTAATAGGCAGCCTCCCCAGTAATAAGCAGCCCCTTCCCCTGTAATAAGTAGCCCCCACCCCACCCCAGTAATAAGCAATCCCCCCCAGTAAGCAATCCCCCCCAGTAATAAGCAGGTCCCCCCCAGTAAGCAATCCCCCCCCCCAGTAATAACCAGGCCCCCCCCAGTAATAACCAGCCCCCCCAGTAATAAGCAGCCCCTTCCCCTGTAATAAGTACCCCCCCAGTAATAAGCAGCCCCCCCAGTAAGCAACACCCCCAGTAATAAGCAGGTCCCCCCAGCCAGTAATAGGCAGCCCCCCCCCCAGTAATAGGCAGCCCCTTCCCCTGTAATAAGTAGCCCCCCCCAGTAATAAGCAGCCCCCCCAGTAAGCAACCCCTCCAGTAATAAGCAGGTCCCCCCCCCCAGTAATAGGCAGCCCCCCCGTAATAGGCAGCCCCTTCCCCTGTAATAAGCAGCCCCTTCCCCTGTAATAAGTAGCCCTCCCCCCCCCCCCCAGTAATAAGCACAACCCCCCAGTAATAAGCAGGTCCCCCCAGTAATAAGCAGGTCCCCCAGTAGTAAGTAGCCCCCCCAGTAATAGACAGCCCCTTCCCCTGTAATAAGTAGCCCCCACCCCCCAGTAATAACCAGCCCCCCCAGTAATAGGCAGCCCCTTCCCCTGTAATAAGTAGCCCCCAGTAATAACCAGCCCCCCCCGTAATAGGCAGCCCCCCAACCCATATACTTACCTCCTCCCTGCTGTCGCTCTCTCTCCACTTGCCCTGACGTCAGCCCGGAACGCTTCTTCCCCGAGTCCTCTCCTGCGGAACTAATGAGCAGGGGACTTGGGGAGGGGAATCCTGGCTGCACAGACGTCAGTGTGTGCGCTGGCATCAGCGCGATTGCCAGCGGGGAGCTGCGGCTCCCCCGCTGGTAATCGGTTCAGTGGTCAGCGGCGTCGGCACGCCGCGGGCCACATAGCACAAGGCAGCGGGCCGGATTCGGCCCGCGGCCCTTGTGTTTAGAGCAAAAGTTCCCGGCGGTGCCGCGGACCGGCGCTAAACACCCAACGGCCCGGCCCGCGGCCCGGCGGTTGGGGACCCCTGCGTTAAACCATTCAGTAAAAACTGCATAAGCGGACCCCAGAAACATTTCTGTAGCATGAGTATAGGAAATACTGCAGAATGTCTTCAGCAGACATTTCTGTGGAATATTTAGCAGCATTTCTGCATCCAAAAAGCAGTCAAAATCTGCACCCTGTATTTTGAAACAGCCCTGCCCATTTCCACCACATGTAAGCTTACTCCATCGATAATAGCGACACCTCACAGCGGCACCCAGCGTAATAGTGACCCCCCTCAGGGCGGCCCCCGCTGCAATAGTGACCCCCTCAGGGTGGCCTCCGCTGCAATAGTGACCCCTCTCAGGTCGGCCCCCGATGCAATAGTGACCCCCCTCAGGGTGGCTCCCAGACCCAATAGTGAAACCCCTCAGGGCGGCCCCCAGAACCAATAGTGAAACCCCTCAGGGTGGCCCCCAGACCCAATAGTGAAACCCCTCACAGCGGCCCCCAGTACAATAGTGAAACCCCTCACGGTGGCCCCCTGTACAATAAGAAACCCCTCACAGCGGCCCCCATACAATAGTAACATCCTAGGCAAAATTAAATGCATACCCATCGGGTGTGGTGTTGCCGCCAGCGCTCAGTGACCTGGTGCCACCGCTGCTCTCCTCAGCGTCCGCTGCCAGCGAGTCTGGTCCTGCCGCTGCTGCAACCGGTCCTCATCCCGCTGGCACTGTATGTATTTCTGCTGCTGCCCCAGCCTCTCGATGCCTCCACTGCCAATGCTTCCTCTCCTCAGGCCACACACGCCCCCAGCGAATCACAAGCTGGGGGCATGACTACATGTATTATGTCGCCACCTCTAACTTCTGGTGGCGACATAATATAAGAATACCAACGTCGGGAGGGGGGAGGAAGATCCCGGCTGCACACTGATGTCACAGTGTGCGCCGGGATCAGCACTGCTAGCTGCACAGATGAGTGAATGCCAGCAGGGGAGCCGCGGCCCCTGCCAGCATTGACAAGTGGTGAGCAACTGATGGCGATGCGTGCCGCCTCTGGCACTAGTGCCATAGGTTCGCTACCACTGGTATTGGCGGACCCCAGTAACATTTCTATAGCAAAAGTATAGGCAGACCCCTGTAACATTTATGTGCTAGAAGTATAGGCAGACCCCTGTAACATTTATGTGCTAGAAGTATAGGCAGACCCCTGTAACATTTCTGTAGCAAGAGTATAGGCAGACCCCTGTAACATTTCTGTAGCAAGAGTATGGGCAGACCCTAGTAACATTTCTGTAGCAAAAGTATAGGCAGACCCCAGTAACATTTCCGTAGCAAAAGTACAGGTGAACCCCTCAAACCATTCAGTAGAAAAGGTATAGACCGACCCCAGTAACATTTCTATAGCAAAAGTATAGGTGCACCCCTGTGACATTTCTGTAGCAAGAGTTTAGGTGAACCCCTGAAACATTGGTGTACCAAGAGTGTAGGCGAAGGCCGAAAAAATTAGTTAGATAACAGTATAGGCGAGGGCCAGAAAAATTGGTGTACCAAGATAACAAGTGCACCCCTGAAAAATTGCTCAACCGCGAACGCAGATGAAACAGATAAACATTTTTTAAAGATACAATTCGCTGTTACTTAATTTGTAACGCAGCCAGGAGGCATCCCTGTGAAAAAAAAATTGGTTTCTGTTAAAGTATCAATACTTTTGAAACTTTAAAAAATATTAAAGAACTTTTAAGCAGAGCCTTTTGGGCCGCAGAAAAATTGGCAGTTCAGCGTGATGACATGATGTTTTAGGAGGAGGAGGAGGAGGAGGAGGAGGAGGAGTAATAATATCCGAGAGTGATTGACAAAGCTAATTCCCCCTTTTTTTGTGGTGACAGAGGATACATTTTTCTCCTGTTGCAGCGAAAAGGATCATTAGGTTCCGCTGCTTTCCGCCGGTGGAGAAGAGAAGTCTGGGGAAATCCAGCCTTTGTTCATCTTTATGAGTGTAAGCATGTCAGCACTGGCAGTTGACAGGTGGGTACGCTTATCCATGATGATTCCCCCAGCTGCACTAAACACCCTCTCTGATAAGACACTAGTGGCAGGGCAGGCCAGCACCTCTAGGGCGTACAGCGCAAGTGGAGCAGAGGCATTACGGAGGACGGTGGTACGATCGGCTACGTACTCCCTCCCCATCTTTTTACAGTGCTCCCTCCGACTCAGCCTGGGAAGTGGTGACACAGGCTTGCCGGGGAGCAATAAATCTGGCAAAGGCCTTGGAGAGTGTTCCCTTGCCTGTGTTGGACATGCTGCCTGATACCCGCTCCTTCCCTGCTACTTGGTCCTCGGAACTGCGTCTTCTGCCACTAGCGCTGTCAGATGGGAACTTTAGCATCACTTTGTCCACCAGGGCCCTGTGGTATTGCATCACTCTCGTACCCCTTTCCTCTTCGGGAATGAGAGTGGAAAGGTTCTCCATACACCGTGGGTCGAGAAGGGTGTACACCCAGTAATCCGTGTTGGCCAGAATGCGTCTAACGCAAGGGTCACAGGAAAGGCAGCCTAACATGAAGTCAGTCATGTGTACCAGGGTCCCAGTACGCAACACATCACTGTCCTCACTAGGAAGATGACTTTCAGGATCCTCCTCCTCCTCTTCAGCCCATACACGCTGAACAGATGAGAGGCAAGCAGCATGGGTACCCTCTGCAGTGTGGCCAGCTGTCTCTTCCCCTCCCCCTCCTCTTCCTCTTCCTCCCCCTCCTCCAAAACGCACTGGGATATAGATATGGGGGTGGTCTGGCTATCAAACGACATACTGTCATTCCCCATCTCCTGTTCCAACCGCAAAGCGTTGGCCTTTATGCTTAGCAGCGAACTACTAAGCAGGCAAAGCAGCGGGATGGTAACGCTAATGATTGCCGCATCGCCGCTCACCATCTGGGTAGACTCCTCAAAGTTTCCGATGACCTAGCAGATATCTGCCATCCATGCCCACTCCTCAGTTAGGAATTGCGGAGGCTGACTACCACTCCACCGACCATGTTGCAGCTGGTATTCCACTATTGCTCTACCCTGCTCATACAGCCTGGCCAACATGTGCAGCGTAGAATTCCAGCGTTGCGCACGTCGCACGATCAGGTCAGACAAGTAGGAGTAGTTTTTCAGAAACCGCTGAAGCACCAGATTGAAGATGTGGGCCAGGCATGGCACGTGTGTGAGGCTGCCGAGCTGCAGAACCGCCACCAGGTTACGGCACACGACCATGCCCGGTTGGAGGCTCAGCGGCGAAAGCCAGAGGCCTATGCCTCTTGTCACCTAAGCTGATTAGTTTCAACACGGCTTGCTGACACTTGCCCATCGCTGTGCTGCTACACCGGATGCTACCGACTGCTGTCACACGCGACCTGTTGTCACACACGACCATGCCCGGTTGGAGGCTCAGCGGCGAAAGCCAAGATGTCGGTCTGCTCTGTCAAACCCTGCAACAGTTCGGGGGCGGTGTGCCTCTTGTCACCTAAGCTGATTAGTTTCAGCACGGCCTGCTGACGCTTCCCCATGCCCGGCTGCCGCGCCACGCGCTACCGACGTGCTCACACTTCTTAATTGAGAGGTAGACGTGGCGGAGGAGGGGGAGGGTTTGGAGGAGGTGGCATAAAATGCCACAGATACCAGCAATGAAGTAGGACCCGCTATTCTGGGTGTGGGTAGGACGTGAGCGGTCCCAGGCTCTGACTCGGTCCCAGCCTCCACCAAGTTCACCCAATGTGCTGTCAGGGAGATATAGTGGCACTGCCCACCAGTGCTTGTCCACATGTCCGTGGTTAAGTGGACCTTCCCAGTAACCGCGTTGGTGAGGGCACGATTTATGTTACGGGAGACGTGCTGGTGTAGGGCTGGGACGGCACATCGGGAAAAATAGTGGCGACTGGGGACCGAGTAGCGTGGGACTGCCGCCATCATGTTTTTGAAAGCCTCCGTTTCCACAAGCCTGTATGGCAGCATCTCCAGGCTGATCAATTTGGCAATGTGCATGTTTAAAGCTTGTGCATGCGGGTGGGTGGCGGCGTATTTGCTCTCCAACGCTTGTGTTAGCGACAGCTGAACGCTGCTCTGAGAGACATTGCTGGATGGAGTGGAGGATAGTAGAGGTAAGGGTGTGGGTGCAGGCTGGGAGGGGGATTGGATCTGTGTGGCAGGTTGGGGCACAGGGGAAGAGGCAGTGGTATGACCTGGTGGCGGTGAATGGACTTCGTCCCACCTTGTGGGGTGCTTGGCCATCATATGCTGCGCATGCTGGTGGTGGTGAGGCTAGTAGTGGTGGCTCCACGGCTGATCTTGGTGTGACACAGGTTGCACACCACTGTTCGTCGGTCGTCAGCGCTCTCACTAAAAAACATCCACACCTTTGAACACCTAGCCCTCTGCACGGAGGATTGCCGTGAGGGGGTGCTTTGGGAAACAGTTGGGGGATTCTTCGCTCTGGCCCTGCCTCTACCCCTGGCCACTCCACGGCCTCTTCCAACCTGTCGTTCTGCTGCACTTGCCTCCCCCTCTGAAGGCCTGTCCTCAGTAGGCTTAGCAAAGCAGGTGGGGTCAGTCACCTCATCGTCCAGCTGTTCTTCTTCCGAATCCTCTGTGCGTTCCTCCCTCGGACTTACTGCCCTTACTACTACCTCACTGACAGACAACAGGGTCTCATCATCCTCATCCACAAAAAGCTCTTGAGACAGTTGCCGGAAGTCCCCAGCCTCATCACCCGGACTTCGGGAACTTTCCAAAGCTTTGGCATCGGTCACAACAAACTCCTCAGCTGAGAGAGGAACCGTTTTTTCCCACTCATTGCAGGGACCCGAGAACAGTTCCTGGGAGTCTGCCTGCTCAGAATATGTCATTTTCATGGAGTGAGGAGGCTGGGAGGAAGGAGGAGCAGCAGCCAGAGGATTCAGAGTTGCAGTCCCTAGGCAGGAAGTAGTGGGCTGCGTATAAGACTGGGTGGTTGATACATTGCTGGATGCATTTTCTGCCATCCACGACAGGACCTGCTCACACTGCTCTGTTTGTAATAAAGGTCTACCACACGGACCCGTAAATTGTGATATGAAGCTGGGGACCGCAGAAACTTGCCTCTCTCCTAATCCCGCAGCAGTCAGCTGTGATTCACAGCGCCCAGGAACTCGGCCTGTGCCCACAACCTCACTTGGATGCCCACGTCCGCGTTCTCGACCCTTACCCCTACTCCTCATCATGGCAGATTAAGAATAGAGCAGGGCCAAAATAAATTACCCCACTGTACAGAAAATATTACAGTACTGTTTAGCGGTGAGACCTCTGTGTAATGCACTGCAGACACAGAATGGTATAACTGAACTAGTTTGCAGTAGGCTAGGAAATGTCAGAGTGCAGTTGTACGGCAGGTTGAGAACGCTATTACGGAAATGCAGTGAACAGGCCTAGATGCGCAATACAAAAGTTGGTGCACTACTGCTCCCAGCCAGCCACAACTGTAAAACACACAATCAGATGTAGCCCTAAGAAGGAGCGTTGGGGTTCTTGCACGGAGCATCAGGACTGTATAACTTTCCCTATATAGGCAGCTCTGTCCCTAAACTCTGCGTTATGCACTGCAGACTGAGAACATTATAGTTGAAATGGCCTGCACAGCCCGAGATGCTTAAAAACAAAAGAAAAATTGGTGCACTACTGCTCCCAGCCAGCATTGCACACTATGAAGAGTAGCCCTAAGAAGGAACGTTTGGGTTCTTGACGACAGGATCCTACTCTGACACTGTCCCTATATCAGCAGCAGCACTATCCCTAACCTCTGCCAGCATGCGTCTGAGGCAAGCCACGGGTGAGACCACTTTAAGTACTCAGCGGTCACCTTATTGGCCCAGCCACTCACTACTGTGGGGGGAAGGAGCGGTAATGCCTTCCCCGCATGTCTATTGGCTAGAAAATGGCACTAAACATGCGGGGAAGGAAATGGAATTGCCTCGAGTACCGCGTGGTGTTCGTCTCGAGTAACGAGCATCTCGAGTACCCTAATACTCGAGCGAGCATCAAGCTCGGACTAGTGTGCTCGCTCATGTCTAATTATCTCCTTTTCTTGTTATCTTGAATTAAGTCATTGGTGGCTGCTTTCTAATCATAAAACAGATCATTGCCTATCTGGCGGAGATTTTTGGGATAGGGTACTGATCCCCCACGGCCCCGGCACAACAGATATGATACACCAAAACAGGAGAATCTCCCAATGCTATTTGTTCCTGGAACCAGCACGTATAGTAAAAACAGCTCCTCAGTTTTTCTTTTACCCTTTGCGGTAACATCTGGACAAAACTCCCCCAAATTGCGAAAAATGACTGCACCATTTTTTCTTTGAAAAGTGACGTTTCAGCCCAGTCCATCTGGAACAGAAAGGCTAGTTTGTCCAAGAACTACTTGAAAGTGGGGATTGTCGACTGTATCCACATTTTGTAGAATGGATTTCAGCCCAGCCGCCGCCACAAAGTGCAGAAGTTTACAAGCACCTCTCGAACAATGATATTTGTCAGGGTCCAAATATCCAAATATCACCCACTAAGGGTGATAATTAGATAGATGTGTTTTAGTATATTCTTGGATTCTGGACCAGAAAGCCTGGATCCCGGAACAGGCCCATAAACTATGAAATAGGTCGGCGTTCGGGGCTCCACACTTAAAACAATTCAGGGTAGAATAAATTCTCATTAGATGCCCTCTCACTGGAGTTGGGTATGATCTGTGAGCAACCTGCAGTCTCATCTCCATGAATCTAGCCGCAGGTAGATATTTGTAGGACAAGGACGTGGATTTCAAAATCATTTCAGGGGTAAAGCTGGGGTTGTCCCCCGCCCACTTCCCCACTCCCGGGTCTATGTAGTCCCGTTCCTGCATATCACTTATTGCTCGATATACTCTAGATATCATTCCTCTTAGGGTGCATTCACACGAACGTATATCGGCTCGGTTTTCACGCCGAGCCGATATACGTTGTCCTCATGTGCAGGGGGGGGGGGGAGGCTGGAAGAGCCCAGGAGCAGGAACTGAGCTCCCGCCCCCTCTCTGCCTCCTCTCCGCCCCTCTGCACTATTTGCAATGAGAGGAGGCGGAACGGGGGTGGGGCTAATTTCCGGGAATTAGCCCCGCCCCATTCCACCTCTTCCCATTGCAAATAGTGCAGAGGGGTGGAGAGGAGGCAGAGAGGGGGCGGGAGCTGAGTTTCTGCTCCTGGGCTCTTCCTGCCTCCCCCCCTGCACATGAGGACAACGTATATCGGCTCGACGTGAAAACCGAGCCGATATACGTTCATGTGAACGCACCCTGAAGCTGGATTCACACGAATGTATATCGGCTCGGTTTTCACGCCGAGCCGATATACGTTGTCCTCATCTGCAGGGGGGGGAGGCTGGAAGAGCCAGGAGCAGTGCTCTGAGCTCCCGCCCTCTCTCTGCCTCCTCTCCGCCCCTCTGCACTATTTGCAATCAAAGCAGGTGGGACAGGGGGTGGGGCTAAGTTCCGAGAATTAGCCCCACCCCCATCCCACCTCTCTCCATTGCAAATAGTGCAGAGGGGCGGAGAGGAGGCAGAGAGGGGGCGGGAGCTCAGAGCACTCCTCCTGGCTCTTCCAGGCTCCCCCCCTGCAGAGAGAGACGACGTATATTGGCCGGCGTGAAAACCGAGCCGATATACGTTCGTGTGAATCCAGCCTTAATCCCACACATCTGAACATCTACGTTCTGCCTGTTTGTATCCAGTCGAACTCCCGCAGCTGTGGTAATAAATTCTGAATGTAATGTCTGGCATGTAGATATGAAAACCATGGTATTGATCGTTCGGGATACTTTTCTTTCATTTCCTCGAACGACAAAATGCGTCTTTCCTTCCTGTGTAATAGTTTGTCTATTTAGTCAATTCCTTGAACCCACCAGGAAAAGACAATATTGTGGGGATGGTTATCTGGAAAGTTTGGGTTATTGATGAATGATGGATGGTGTGATATATGTTGGGAGGCCTGGCTATCCCTACGTAGTCTGTTCCAGGTCTTTCAGGCCGCTAATATCAGAGGGTTATATTTAGCCATTTCTGGTAATTCCACGTATGGAAGATGGAGGATATTCTGCAGCTGTATTTGGCTGACATTCTTTGTTCTAACAGGTTGTTGGTAAAGTGTGATTGTGAGTAGATCCAGTCATGGGGAACTCTGGCCTGTACTGCTAGATTGTAGTCCTGTATGTGTGGGAAGTTTATTCCCCCATTAACTCTGTGTTTTTGCAGTGTTTTAAGGGCGATGCGTGGTCTTTTTCCCACCCCAAATAAAATTTCTGTAGAGGTAGTTAATTAAAAAAGTCCTTTTAGTTTTAGGAATATAGGCAAGGAATGTAGGATGTATAATAAGCGTGGAAAATCTGTCATTTTTAAGAGGTTTGCCCTCCCTGTAAAAGACAGTGTGAAACTTTTCCATAGATGTAGGGTGGTTTCCAGTGTTTTTGTGTATGGTTCAATGTTTGTTTTGTAAAGTCTAGCAAGGCATCTTGTGATTTGTACTCCCAAGTATTGTATAGGGTATGTTTCCCACTGAAAGGGGTATGTTTTATCCATTTTTGTCCAAATTCAGGGTATAGCCCGAGAGCATTCCCACTTTTTCAATCTCTTGTAACAAGGGTGACAATTAGAGATGAGCGAGCACCAAAATGCTCGGGTGCTCGTTACTCGGGACGAACTTTGCGCGATGCTCGAGGGTTCGTTTCGAGTAACGAACCCCATTGAAGTCAATGGGCGACCCGAGCATTTTTGTATTTCGCCGATGCTCGCTAAGGTTTCCTTGTGTGAAAATCTGGGCAATTCAAGAAAGTGATGGGAACGACACAGCAACGGATAGGGCAGGCGAGGGGCTACATGTTGGGCTGCATCTCAAGTTCCCAGGTCCCACTATTAAGCCAGAATACCGGCAAGAGTGGGCCCCCCCCCCTCCCAACAACTTTTACTTCTGAAAAGCCCTCATTAGCATGGCATACCTTTGCTAAGCTCCACACTACCTCCAACAAAGCACAATCACTGCCTGCATGACACTCCGCTGCCACTTCTCCTGGGTTACATGCTGCCCAACCGCCCCCCCTCCCCCCCCACAGTGCACACCAAAGTGTCCCTGGGCAGCCTTCAGCTGCCCTCATGCCACGCCACACTCATGTCAATTTAGAATTGCGTCTGCCATGATGAGGAACCGCAGGCACACACTGCAGAGGGTTGGCACGGCTAGGCAGCGACCCTCTTTAAAAGGGGCGGGGCGATAGCCCACAATGCTGTACAGAAGCAATGGGAAATATAATCCTGTGCCACCGCCATCAGGAGCTGCACATGTGGGCATAGCAATGGGGAACCTATGTGCCACACACTATTCATTCTGTCAAGGTGTCTCTGCATGCCCCAGTCAGACCGGGCTTTTTAATTCATAGACACAGGCAGGTACAACTCTCTATTGTGAAGTCCCTGTCGACCGACAGCATGGGTGGCTCCCTGGAACCCACCGGCGATACACAAAAATATCCCATTGCATTGCCCAACACAGCTGAGGTAGTAATGTCATGTTTAATGCAGGTGGGCTTCGGCCCACACTGCATGCCCCAGTCAGACTGGGGTTCTTTACAAGTGGACAGATGTAGGTTAAACTCCGTGTGCACCTACAGCATGGGTGGCTCCCTGGAACCCACCGGCGGTACACAAAAATATCCCATTGCAGTGCCCAACACAGCTGAGGTAGTAATGTCGTGCTTAATGCAGGTGGGCTTCGGCCCACACTGCATGCCCCAGTCAGACTGGGGTTCTTTACAAGTGGAATCAGATGCATTTATAATTCCCTGTGGACCCACAGCATGGGTGGGTGCCAGGAAGCCACCGGCGGTACACAGAAATATCACATTGCATTGCCCAACACAGCGGATGTAACGTCAGCTGTAATGCAGGTGGGCTAAAAATTCATTTGATTACACTGTAGGCGAGGGCCCACAAAAATTGCTGTATCAACAGTACTAATGTACATCAAAAAAATTGGCCATGGCCAACCAAGAGGGCAGGTGAAACCCATTAATCGCTTTGGTTAATGTGGCTTAAGTGGTAACTAGGCCTGGAGGCAGCCCAGTTTAACTAAAAATTGGTTCAAGTTAAAGTTTCAACGCTTTTAAGAGCATTGAAACATATAAAAATTGTTTAGAAAAATTATGAGTGAGCCTTGTGGCCCTAAGAAAAATTGCCCGTTCAGCGTGATTACGTGAGGTTTCAGGAGGAGGAGCAGGAGGAGGAGGAGGAATATTAGACACAGATTGATGAAGCAGAAATGTCCCCGTTTTGGATGGTGAGAGAGAACTATGCTTCCATCCGCGGGTGCAGCCTACGTATTGCTTACGTATCGCTGCTGTCCGCTGGTGGAGAAGAGAAGTCTGGGGAAATCCAGGCTTTGTTCATCTTGATGAGTGTTAGCCTGTCGGCACTGTCGGTTGACAGGCGGGTACGCTTATCTGTGATGATTCCCCCAGCCACACTAAACACCCTTTCCGACAAGACGCTAGCCGCAGGACAAGCAAGCACCTCCAGGGCATACAGCGCGAGTTCAGGCCACGTGTCCAGCTTCGACACCCAGTAGTTGTAGGGGGCAGAGGCGTCACCGAGGACGGTTGTGCGATCAGCTACGTACTCCCTCACCATCCTTTTACAGTGCTCCCGCCGACGCAGCCTCGACTGGGGAGCGGTGACACAGTCTTGCTGGGGAGCCATAAAGCTGGCCAGGCCCTTAAAGACGTTGCACTGCCTGGGCTGTACATGCTGCTCGATCTACGCACCTCCCCTGCTACCTGGCCCTCGGAACTGCGCCTTCTGCCACTACCGCTGTCGGATGGGAATTTTACCATCAGCTTGTCCGCCAGGGTCCTGTGGTATAGCAACACTCTCAAACCCCTTTCCTATTCGGGAATGAGAGTGGGAAGGTTCTCCTTATAGCGTGGGTCGAGCAGTGTGTACACCCAGTAATCCGTAGTGGACAGAATGCGTTGAATGCGAGGGTCACGAGAAAGGCATCCTAACATGAAGTCAGCCATGTGTGCCAGGGTACCTGTACGCAACACATGGCTGTCCGCACTAGGAAGATCACTTTCAGGATCCTCCTCCTCCTCCTCCTCCTCCTCAGGCCATACACGCTGAAATGATGACAGGCAAGCAGCATGGGTACCGTCAGCAGTGGGCAAAGCTGTCTCTTCCCCCTCCTCCTCATCCTCCTCATGCTCCTCCTCCTCCTCCTGAACGCGCTGAGATATAGACAGGAGGGTGCTCTGACTATCCAGCGACATACTGTCTTCCCCCGGCTCCGTTTCCGAACGCAAAGCGGCTGCCTTTATGGTTTGCAGGGAACTTCTCAAGATGCATAGCAAAGGAATGGTGATGCTAATGATTGCAGCATCGCCGCTCACCACCTGGGTAGACTGCTCAAAGTTTCGAAGGACCTGGCAGATGTCTGCCAACCAGGCCCACTCTTCTGAAAAGAATTGAGGAGGCTGACTCCCACTGCGCCGCCCATGTTGGAGTTGGTATTCCACTATAGCTCTACGCTGCTCATAGAGCCTAGCCAACATGTGGAGCGTAGAGTTCCACCGTGTGGGCACGTCGCACAGCAGTCGGTGCACTGGCAGATTAAACCGATGTTGCAGGGTGCGCAGGGTGGCAGCGTCCGTGTGGGACTTGCGGAAATGTGCGCAGAGCCGGCGCACCTTTACGAGCAGGTCTGACAAGCGTGGGTAGCTTTTCAGAAAGCGCTGATCCACCAAATTAAAGACGTGGGCCAGGCATGGCACGTGCGTGAGGCTGCCGAGCTGCAGAGCCGCCACCAGGTTACGGCCGTTGTCACACACGACCATGCCCGGTTGGAGGCTCAGCGGCGCAAGCCAACGGTCGGTCTGCTCTGTCAGACCCTGCAGCAGTTCGTGGGCCGTGTGCCTCCTATCTCCTAAGCTGAGTAGTTTCAGCACGGCCTGCTGACGCATGCCCACCGCTGTGCTGCCACGCCGCGCGACACCGACTGCTGGCGACGTCCTGCTGCTGCTGACACATCTAGATTGCGAGACAGAGGTTGAGGAGGAGGAGGAGGAGGAGGGTGCTTTAGTGGAAGAAGCATACACCGCCGAACATACCACCACCGAGCTGGGGCCCGCAATTCTGGGGGTGGGTAGGACGTGAGCGGTCCCAGGCTCTGACTCTGTCCCAGCCTCCACTAAATTCACCCAATGTGCCGTCAGGGAGATGTAGTGGCCCTGCCCGCCTGTGCTTGTCCACGTGTCCGTAGTTAAGTGGACCTTGCCACTAACCGCATTGGTGAGGGCGCGTACAATGTTGCGGGAGACGTGGTCGTGCAGGGCTGGGACGGCACATCGGGAAAAGTAGTGGCGACTGGGAACTGAGTAGCGCGGGGCCGCCGCCGCCATCATAGCTTTGAAGGACTCCGTTTCCACAACCCTATACGGCAGCATCTCAAGGCTGATAAATTTGGCTATGTGGATGGTTAACGATTGAGCGTGCGGGTGCGTGGCGGCGTACTTGCGCTTGCGCTCCAACAGTTGCGCTAGCGACGGCTGGACTGTGCGGTGCGAGACATTGCTGGATGGGGCCGAGGACAGCGGAGGTGAGGGTGTGGGTGCAGGCCATGAGACGGTCGTGCCTGTGTCCTGAGAGGGGGGTTGTATCTCAGTGGCAGGTTGGGGCACAGGGGGAGAGGCAGCGGTGCAAACCGGAGGCGGTGAACGGCCTTCGTCCCACCTTGTGGGGTGCTTGGCCATCATATGTCTGCGCATGCTGGTGGTGGTGAGGCTGTTGGTGGTGGCTCCCCGGCTGATCTTGGCGCGACAAAGGTTGCACACCACTGTTCGTCGGTCGTCAGGCGTCTCGGTGAAAAACTGCCAGACCTTAGAGCACCTCGGCCTCTGCAGGGTGGCATGGCGCGAGGGGGCGCTTTGGGAAACACTTGGTGGATTATTCGGTCTGGCCCTGCCTCTACCCCTGGCCACCGCACTGCCTCTTGCAACCTGCCCTGCTGCTGCCCGTGCCTCCCCCTCTCAAGACCTGTCCTGTGTAGGCGTTGCACACCAGGTGGGGTCAGTCACCTCATCGTCCTGCTGCTCTTCCTCCGAATCCTCTGTGCGCTGCTCCCTCGGACTTACTGCCCTTACTACTACCTCACTGCAAGACAACTGTGTCTCATCATCATCGTCCTCCTCACCCACTGAAAGGTCTTGAGACAGTTGGCGGAAGTCCCCAGCCTCATCCCCCGGACTCCGGGAACTTTCCAATGGTTGTGCATCAGTGACGATAAACTCCTCTGGTGGGAGAGGAACCACTGCTGCCCAATCTGAGCAGGGGCCCGAGAAAAGTTCCTGGGAGTGTTCCCGCTCCTGAGCATGTGTCATTGTAGTGGAGTGAGGAGGCTGGGAGGAAGGAGGAGCAGCAGACAGAGGATTCGGATTTGCAGCAGTGGACGGCGCAGAACTCTGGGTGGACGATAGGTTGCTCGAAGCACTTTCTGCCATCCAGGACAGGACCTGCTCACACTGCTCATTTTCTAATAAAGGTCTCCCGCGTGGACCCATTAATTGGGCGATGAATGTGGGGACGCCAGAAACGTGCCTCTCTCCTAATCGCGCAGCAGTCGGCTGCGACACACCTGGATCAGGAGCTCGGCCTGTGCCCACACCCTGACTTGGGCCTCCGCGTCCTCGGCCGCGTCCACGTCCTCTAGGCCTACCCCTACCCCTCAGCATGCTGTATTACCAGTGATTTGATTTCCCAGGCAGGAAAGAAATTGGCGCAAGGCTGCACTCAACCGTAGCTGGTTGCGTCTGATTTTTTTACGTTCTCCACGCAGCACACACGTACACAGAGCCCTTAGGACTGACAGAGGCAGGGCAAACATACTTTTTTCCCTTTTGTTTTAAAGGAAAGGCCCACTGTGCCTATTCAATGACTAATAACTGTGTTGTGGCCCTGCCTACACAATTCTATCCCTGTAGTATCAATGCAGGGTGCAATGCTCTGCACCGCCGATTTTGAGGAAAAAAAAAAAAGCAACACAGCTAACAGCAGCCTGGACAGTACTGCACACAGTTAAATGTGGCCCTAGAAAGGACTGTTGAGGATCTTGAAGGCTACACTCACTCCTAACACTCTCCCTGCCTAAGCACCACTTCTGTCCCTAATACCGGGTGCAATGCTCTGCACTGCCGATTTTGAGAAAAAAAAATAAAAAAATTCCACTGCTAGCAGCAGCCTGCACACACGTAGATGTGTCCCTAAGAAGGACCGTTGGGGTTCTTGAAGCCTACACTCACTACAAACACTCTCCCTACAGCAACTCCAATAGAACAGCACTTTCCCTCACTAACTCACACGGCATCTGAGCCGAGCTGCGGGAGGGGCCGACTTTTATACTGGGGTGACATCTGATCGCCCCAGCCACTCACAGCAGGGGGGTGGTATAGGGCTTGAACGTCGCAGGGGGAAGTTGTAATGCCTTCCCTGTCTTTCAATTGGCCAGAAAAGCGCGCTAACGTCTCAGAGAGGAAACGGAAAGTAACCAGAACACTGCATGGTACTCGTTACGAATAACGAGCATCCCGAACACCGTAATATTCGCACGAATATCAAGCTCGGACGAGTACGTTCGCTCATCTCTAGTGACAATGTTTCTTTAGGATTGCTAACCACTAGGAGTATGTTGTCTGCAAAAGCCTCCACTTCCATATCAGCATATCGTATTCCCCTAAATGATGTGGTTTTTGTTAGATATCCAAGTAGAGGGTCTATGGATAGGTTAAAAAGCAATGGATAGGGGGCAGCCCTGTCTGGCTCCCCTAAATAAATCAATGCGCGGGGTGTTGAGACCTTTGACTGTAAGAGTAGTGGTGGCGTTTGTGTGCGTCATATGTATATAGTTTGTGAAGATCTGTCCAAAACCGCATCGCCCCAACTCTGTATTCAGATATGGCCATGCCATTTTATCAAAGGCTTTTTCGGCGTCCAACTTCAGAAGCATTGCCACTGGGCTATTGGGGTTCTGCATGGCCACTGTCGCCGCTATTGCCGCTCTGATGTTTTTTAAGGCGCTTCTTCCACATGTGAAGCCTTTCTGGGATGGGTCGAGTATAGAAGGAATGTTTTGAAGCCTATCTGCTAATATCTTGGACAGAAACTTATAGTCACAGTTAAGTAAGGCTATCGGCCTATATGAGTGTGGGTCAGTAGTATTTTTGTTGGGTTTGGGGAGTAAGATGGTTCTGGAGACCCCAAAGTCTTCTACTTCCTTTCCGCTTATATATATTGCGTTATAGAGTTGGGTTAGTATTGGCACTATGTCCCTTGTGAGTATTTTATAATATTCCGCTGAAAACCCATCTAGTCCCGGGGACTTCTTCCCTGCTGATGTTGCAATTACTTCTTGCACCTTCTCTTCTTGAATGGTGGCCTCTAGTAATAATATTTGTTCTTTCATGAGTTTAGGTAAGCCCACTGTTCTCAAGAAATCTTGTATATAGGGATGTTTGATGGTTCGACCCTATAGAGATCAGTTGTAACTCTAATGTAACCGGCGCATGATCAGAGAGAACAATATCCTGGATTGTGGACTTGTGGTATTGATCAAAGAGAGTGTTAGATATTAGGAAAAGATGAACACGGGAAAAAGAATGCTGCGTATTGGAACAGCAGGTGTATTCTCTGCTTGTGGTGTCAGACTTCTTGGGTCGCATAGGTGAAATTGATCTTCCAGCTCTATCAATGCTTGTGTGACTAGTGTTGGGTGTACAGTGGGGCCTGTTCTGTCGAGAGAAGCATCTTGTACTCCATTAAAATCACCCCCAATTATTATGCCATCATCCAAATATGGCTGCAGTAGTTCTATGAGTGCAGAATAAAATACCGGTTGATCAACATTAGGGGCATAAATATTCACTAGGTAGTACGTACGTGATTCTATTTTAACTCTCAGCACTGGATACCTGCCCTGTGCGTCAGCTATGGTATGTAATATTGTGTGTGGCGTGTTTTTTCTCTATTAAGATGGTAACTCCTCGGGCTGCAGATGTGTGTGAAGCTGTGTAACACGCATCAGTCCGTGGTGCCCAGAGGTCACCCCTTCCATTTTGTTTCCAATGTGTTTCTTGTAGATAAACAATGTTTGGTTTGTGTCTTTTTAAGTGTGTAAGAACTTTTTTTCCGTTTAACTGGTGTGTAAGTCCTGCTACGCTGCAGGATAGAAATCTCAGTGTTGTAGGTGTTTGAAATTCGTCTATTCCTGTGTTTAAAGGCATAGTGATATGCGTGTGTCAGGTATAATTACCTTCCGATGTGTCTTGCTTGTGTTGCTACACCCTTCAGTCCCAGTGAGCCGCGGGTACAGCTGAACCCTATACGTGCCGTGCCATGGGGTCCCCACCCCTCTTTTACAAAACCAAGGTCTTGGAAGTCAGGCAGGTCGCATCATAACCTAGAAAAATTCTAACAATAACAATTAACGCAAACATCTATGTTAATCATATACTTATATCGCCAGATCCACATTAATTGGAGCACAAGTGAGATAAGAGTCAGCAATAGAGATGAGCGAGCACACTGGTCCGAGCCTAACCTAAGGAAGTACTACACAGCAGCAAGAAAAGCACAATGGATTGAGACCCTGGGGGGAGATAAAGCCCCGCTATGGGTTGACCTGGAAGCATCAAGAATAGCCCCATATAGATTTCCAGAGTTGATATGGTCTGGCGGCCCTATGGCGGCTAATCTACAGAGCTTGAGTCCACTCTCATACTATTCATTACGTATATGGAGGAATATCCGCTTCAAATACAAACTCGCTACTAACCCATCAAGGTTGATACCCCTGATTCCAAATGCTCGCTTCCCACCAAGCTTGGACCTGATCCATTTTCAGTGGTGGAAAATGTCCTCCAGTGGACCTAAATACCAGAGCACTCTAATTAAAAAATAGAGATATGCCGAGTGAAGTAAACTATTTAATTTGTTACAAGAAAAGAGTTCTAAGAAAAAGACGACTTTGTACGATTTTGGTTTAATTTCTCTTTTTTCTTTATTGTTATTACTGAAAAAGTTTATTACAGTAAATATTTAAATCTCTGGACAAAACAAATAAATCCTGAAATGAACAAAGAAGAAGGCGATTACAAGAGAAAAGCTATATCTAGAATATTTGTAGAAATGTTTTATTGCCATATTGAATGTAACCTTGAACGTTATACCCCTTGTGAGGGGATCTTCGCTGTAAAACAATAGACTTTTCTTTATATGCTTCTCTAAAAAAAGTTATTTGAAACTAAAACAGGGTCATTTATTTTATTTACGGGAGACATCTTTTGCCTCTGCTTTTCTGGGCTACTAGTGGGAGATGGAGAGGAGCAGCCCAGCGGTAGCGTGGTCGGCGCCATCTTGGGGAGTGTGAGCCCTGCATTTGTGTCCCCCTCTCTCACCAACCTCTCCTCGCCAGCTGATTCCATCTCATGCTGAGAGTCCCCGTTGGCAGCTTTCTTGTTCCTCCCCTCCTCTGGCACAGGTAATGTACTGCTGCTCTGCTCTCCCTCCAGGGAGCTAGGAGGTGTAGTGTCGGCCACGGCTATTACAGCAGCGGTCCCGCGCTCTGTGAAGAACAACTCCAGTCTTGAAGGGACAATTTTGGAATTTCTTCTCCTGGACCTTCTTCCTGCCTGGGATGTTGCTGGGTTGTTCTAGCTATTTTTCCCTCCTCTGCTGCAGCTATATAACGCTGTGGAGTGCCCTTACCGAACGGAGCTCAAACACCAGCAGCTGTCTCAGTGCCTCTCCAAGCCACGCCCCCTGTTGCTATTAATTTCTAAATAAGTTAATTTTAATGAATTGAATATGTCTGAACTTCCTATGGCCTCCTGCACATGGGTGGAAATTCCGCAGCAAGATTTCCCGCAGAATTTCCACCTGAGCCCGCTTGCATGTACGCAGCTGCGATTTGTCAGCATGAAAACATGCGTGGAAAACAAGTCGCAGCATGTTCTATTTCTGTTCGGGTCTCGCAGAGGCCTGCACAGAAACATCAGTAGTGATGGGCCGGCAGCATCACAGAGCAGAGGAGATGCCGGGAGCAGTTGAGCCGCAAGAATTATCGCAGCAGGATTTAACCTGTCCGTCTGCAGGTGGCCTATATGTGTTCTATTCTGAATATAATCTAGTTGGAGGAGATTTCCAAATCATTACTTTTTTTTCTTTACAATTCTTTACATTCTACACAGCGGCCCAGCGCTTTTGCAATTGGGCTTCTGTGAGGGAAATGAATGTGCAGAGTGTACATGGGTAAAAAGAAGGGGAAAACAAAAATAAAATTCAAAAGGCCACCAAATATAACAGAATCCACTGAAGACCTATTATTAGGACAAATAGATATGGCAGCAAATCACAATGAGTTAATTATGATGAGCAAAGTTGACTATCCTGATATAACCTGGGAAGCCGAAACCTGCGGATCTCATAAAGGTAGCAAGTTTCTGTTGATTACTAAAGATAATTACCTTACCAAACTTGTACAGGACATGACTAGAGGGACGGCCATTTTGGACTTAATATTAACCAACAGACCTGACAAAATAATAGGGGTGCAGATTAGGGGGCACCTGGGAAATAAAGGCCATAATATAATATATTTCAACTTGTCCTTTAAGAAAGATTATAGGGGAACTACAAAAATACAAAACTTTAGGAAGGCCAAATTCTATCAGCTTAGTGTTACCCTTACTGACTGGGATAATGTCCTCAAAGATAAGAGTATAAACAATAAATGGGAAACGTTTAAACTGTCCTAATTACTTACTATGAGAGATTCATACCTTACAGGAATAAAATACTTAGTAATAGGAGAAAATCAATGGGGCTTAAAGGGGATGTAAAAGGGGGCAATAAACAGCAAAAATATAGCATTTAAATTAAAACAAGAAGGCAGCAATGAAGCACTAAAAATTAAGGAAAAAATGAATTATATAAAAATCAGATAAAAGCAGCAAAGGTGGAGACAGAGATACATATTGACAAAAACAGTAAAACTAACCCTAAACTGTTCTTTAACAAATCACAGGGATGGACAAAGTCTATAGCAAATTGGATTAAAGCCATTCGCAGAATAGAGAACTCAATCTAACACTATATTTTATTAGTAGAGATGAGCTTGATGCTCGATCGAGTATTAGGTTACTCGAGATGCTCGCTACTTGAGTGAAGCACTGCGCGGTAATCAAGTAAATTTCATTTCCTTTCCCCGAATATTTAGCACCATTTTTTAGCCACTAAACATGCAGGGAAGGCATTACCACTTCCTGCTGTAACGTGCCAGCCCTGTGCACGTCTACAGCAGTGAGTGGCTGGCGGGATCAGGTGACCGCCGAGTACTTAAACTGGTGCCGCCCGTGGCTCGCCTCAGACGCATGCTGGCAGAGGTTAGGGAAAGAGCTGCTGCTGAGATAGGGAAAGTGTTAGAGTAGGCATCCTGTCTTCAAGAACCCAACAGTCCTTCTTAGGGCTACTCTTCATTGCGTGCATTACTTTTTTGGCTGGCTTGGAGCAGTAGTGCACCAATTTTTTTTCAAGCATCTAGGCCTGTGCAGAGCATCTCACATCTCCCATTCGCTGTGTGGGGTAAATTAGCCATAATTCTCATTGCTAAACAGTGGGCTATTTTTTTCTGGGGCTGTGCAGAGCATCTCACATCTCCCATTCTCTGTGTAGGGTGAAGTAACCGCAGTTATCAGCACTATCCACCGGGTTAATTATTTGTGCCCCTGTGTAGAGCATCTCACATCTCCCATTCTCTGTGTAGGGTGAAGTAACCGCAGTTATCATCACTATCCACCGGGTTAATTATTTGTGCCCCTGTGCAGAGCATCTCACATCTACCATTCTCTGTGTTTGGTGAACTAGCCGTAATTCTCATTGCTAAACAGTGGGTTAATTTTTACTGGGGCTGTGCAGAGCATCTCATATCTCCCATTCACTGTGTGTGGGGAAGTAGCAGCAGTTATCAGCAATATCCACCGGGTTAGTATTTTGTGGCCCTGTGCAGAGTATCTCACGTCTACCATTCTCTGTGTGGGGTGAAGTAGCCGCAGTTATCAGCACTATCCAGCAGGTTAATTATTTGTGCCGAGCATCTCACATCTCCTATTCGCTGTGTTCGGTGAACTAGCCGTAATTCTTTGTAGTGTGTGTCTAATTGTTACTGGTATACCAATGACCACACTGTCATTAGTGTTGTGCCCTAGTTTTTAATGAGTACTAATAAATAGAGATGAGCGAGCACCAAAATGCATGGATGCTCGTTACTCGAGTCGAAATTTTCGTAATGCTCGAGAGCTCGTTTCGTAATTCTCATCGCTAAACTGTGGGTTAATTATTTCTGGGGCTGTATAGAGCATCTCACGTCTCCCATTGGCTGTGTGCGGTGAATTAGCCGTAATTCTCATTGCTAAACAGGGGGCTAATTTTTTCTGCCCCTGTGCAGAGCATCTCACCTCTCCCATTCTCTTTGTGTGGTGAAGTAGCCGTAGTTATCAGCACTATCCACCACCCCTGCTGTTCCCTATCCGTTTCTGTGGTGTTTCCATCACTTTCTGATGTTTTCAGGTGATCCACCCTCATGCGGAGCATCGGTCACCTTGAAAAATGCTTGAATCTTCCATTGACTTCAATGGTGTTCATTACACGAGCTCTGATTTAATGAGACGTTCACATCAGTTTTAGCATCCGAGTCTGCTTTATGCCCACGATTGCTGTGGGTGTGGGCAGAGGCCGAGGTCCTGGGGGGGTGCAACTGTGCCAGGTTTGGCCTGTGGAACTTCTTCGTGGATCATCCAGTCTTTAGAGCGATGAAAGCAACCTAACCGATTTAATGAGAGGTACACATCAGTTCTAGCATCTGTCAGGTTGCTTTCATCGCTCCAAAGACTGGATGAACCACAAAGAAATTCCACAGGCCAAACCTGGCACAGTTCCTGGTGTCGTACAACTTGATTATTCAATGCTAAGTACAAAAGTAAGTGATCCCCTATGTCAGTGATTGCGAACCTTTTAGAGACCGAGTGCCCAAACTGCAACCCAAAACCAACTTATGTATCGCATAGTGCCAACACATCAGGGGGCGGGGCTTATCACGACATGATTTTACCCCCGTCGTTCTAAAAAGGACAGGGCTGCTTCAAAATAGACAGGGTGCAGATTCTGACTGCTTTTTGGATGTGGAAAATGCAGCATTTCTGCATCCAAAAAGTTGTCAAAATCTGCACCCTGTCTATTTTGAAACAGCCCTGCCAGTTTCTGCCGCATGTAAACATACCCCAGTGGTAATAGTGGCCCTCCTAGCGATAATAGTGACCCCCCCAGTGGTAATAGTGACATACCCCAGCGGTCCCCCAGCAGTAATAATGCCCGCTTCCCGCCCAGCTGTTCCCACAGCAGTCATATTACCCCCCCAGTGGTCCACCAGCAGTCACAATGCCACCCCCAGCTGTCTGCCAGCAATAATGCCCCCTCCCCTCAAGCGGTTCCCCCAGCAATCATAATGCGCCCCCCCACCAGCGGTCCCCTCAGCAGTCATAATGCCCCCCTCCCCCCAGCAGTCATAAGGCCTTCCCCCCCGCAGCGGTTCCCCCAGCAGTCATAATGGCTTTCCCCCGCAGCGGTTCCCCCAGCAGTCCTAATGCCTCCCCCCCCCAGCGGTTCCCCCAGCAGTCCTAATGCCTCCCCCCCCCAGCGGTTCTCCCAGCAGTCATAATGCTTCCCCTCCCCCCCAGCGATTCTCCCAGCAGTCATAATGCTTCCCCTCCCCCCCCCCAGTGATTTTCCCAGCAGTCAGAATGCCCCCCCCCCCGATTTTCCCAGCAGTCAGAATGCCCCCCCCCCGATTTTCCCAGTAGTCAGAATGTCCCCCCTCCCCCCCAGCGATTTTTTTCCCCAGCAGTCAGAATGCCCCCCCCAGCGATTTTCCAGGGAGTCAGAATGCCTCCCCCCCCAGCGATTTTCCCAGCAGTCAGAATGCCCCCCCTCCCCCCCCAGTGATTTTCCCAGCAGTCAGAATGCCCCCCCCCCCGATTTTCCCAGCAGTCAGAATGCCCCCCCCCCCCGATTTTCCCAGTAGTCAGAATGTCCCCCCTCCCCCCCCAGCGATTTTTTTTCCCAGCAGTCAGAATGCCCCCCCCCCCCAGCGATTTTCCAGGGAGTCAGAATGCCCCCCCCCCAGCGATTTTCCCAGCAGTCAGAATGCCCCCCCTCTCCCCCCAGCGATTTTCCCAGCAGTCAGAATGCCCCCTCCCCCCCCCAGTGATTTTCCCAGCTGTCAGAATGCCCCCCCCCCCCGATTTTCCCAGCAGTCAGAATGCCCCCCCTCTCCCCCCAGCGATTTTCCCAGCAGTCAGAATGCCCCCCTCTCCCCCCAGCGATTTTCCCAGCAGTCAGAATGCCCCCCCGATTTTCCCAGCAGTCAGAATGTCCCCCCTCCCCCCCCAGCGATTTTCCCAGCAGTCAGAATGCCCCCCCCCAGCGATTTTCCCAGTAGTCAGAATGTCCCCCCTCCCCCCCCCAGCGATTTTCCCAGTAGTCAGAATGTCCCCCCTCCCCCCCCAGCGATTTTCCCAGTAGTCAGAATGTCCCCCCTCCCCCAGCGATTTTCCCAGCAGTCAGAATGCCCCCCCCAGCGATTTTCCCGGCAGTCATAATGCCTCCCCCCCCAGCGATTCTCCCAGCTGTTAGAATGCCCGCCCCCTGCCCCACATACTTACCCCTCCTCCTCGCGGGAGCGCCGCTCCTCTCCTGCCTGGTCCCTGGTGCATACTGAAGGCAGCGTGCTGCTGTTGGATGCCTTCTCCCCCTGCTCTTGCAGAACCAAAGTAGGAGACGTCGGAAGAGGGGGGAGAAGGATCCTAGCTGCACACTGACTCACAGTGTGCGCCGGGATCAGCACAGAAAGCAGCGCTGAGTGAATGTCAGCAGGGGAGCCGCGACCCCTGCAGGCATTCACTAAGGTGGTGAGCGGCCGATGGCGGCGCGTGCCAGCAGGGAGGGCTCTGCGTGCCGCCTCTGGCACGCGTGCCATAGGTTCGCCACCACTGCCCTATGTTATGTAACTTCCCGGTGTCGTACAAACGTGAAATATGGCTCGACCATTATTTAGTTCTAAATAGGAAAAATGAAGGAACCACAACTTGATTATTCAATTGTAAGTGCAAAATTAAGTGATCCCCTAGGTTCTGTAACTATGGTGTCGTACAAGCGTGATATTTGACGCGATCATTCCATAGGTTCTAAATAGGAAACATAAAGGGATTGCTTCATTATGCTATGTAGCCCTTCCCCCATACCATCAACGACATGACCTCCTCCCTCATCCCAAAAATGTGAGCTAACCACTAGGGAATGTGTTGATTTAACTAACCTGGAAGATGGAGGTTCCTAGGAACCATCCATGGTCTTCTGATTACACCCACGTAGGGTGGTCCCGGCTCATCCCTAAGGCCTCTATTCTAACCCTGGATCTGAGAGCGGAGGATTCATATATGCTGCATACTGTGATAGATGACCAAGCTACAGGGCGCAGTACTAGGCCCCATACTGTTCAATACATTTATCAATGAGCTGTTAAAGAGACTGCACAGTAAAATATTTGCAGATGATACAAAATTATGCAAGATAATTAATACAATGGGGGACAATGTGCGGCTACAAAAGGACCGAGATAAGCCTGGGGGCTTGGGCAGAAAAATGGCAAATGAAGTTCAATGTGGATAAATGTAAGGTTATGCATATGAGCAGGAGAAATGGATGTCACCAGTAGAGATGAGCGAGCACACTGGTCCGAGCTTGATGCTCTTTCGAGTATTAGGGTGCTCGAGACGCTCGTTACTCGAGACGAGCACCACGCGGTACTCGTCTCGATTAAACGAGCACTGACTATTGAATTCAATGGAGCCGGCAATATAGCCAGCTCCATTGAAAGCAATGGGCTGCCGGCGAGCGCGGGATGAATTTTCGGGAAGGGCTTAAAAATATAAGCCCTTCCCTGAAATTCATCCAGAAATGTGTTAAAAGTAAAAAAAAAATATACTCAGCTTGTCCCGGCAGAACGATGTTAGCCCATTGAATTCAATGGAGCCGGCAATACAGCTGGCTCCATTGAAAGCAATGGGATGAATTTTCGGGAAGGGCTTAAAAATATAAGCCCTTACCGGAAAATCATCCTAAAATGTGTCATTCAGCTGAGAGCTGCCCCTGATTGGTCCATGCGCTGAGCCAATCAGAGGCAGCACTCACTCACCCATTCATGAATTCATGAATGGGTGAGTGAGAGCTGCCTCTGATTGGTGAGGCTGTGACCAATCAGAGGCAGCTCATTCAGCAGGCAGGGATTTTAAATCCCCACCTGCTGAATACTACAGAAAGCAGTTCAGGAGAACTGCAGCCGGCCGCGGCTGAACTCCGTCTGCAGCGGAAAGGTGAGTATACATTTTTTTTTAATTTTTACACATTTTAGGATGATTTTCAGGTAAGGGCTTATATTTTTAAGCCCTTCCCAAAAATTCATCCCGCGCTCGCCGGCAGCCCATTGCTTTCAATGGAGCCGGCTATATTGCCGGCTCCATTGAATTCAATGGGCTAACATCGTTCTGCTCTGCCACAGCTGTTACAGCTGTGGCAGAGAACAATCGTTATGCTGACAGTGCGGGGAGGGGGGTGGGGTGGGGGCTGAGTCTCACTCTTGCCACTATTGTGGCCTCGGAGCCTGAAATGCAGCCCTGCATGTTGCTCCTCGCCTGCCCTATCCATTTCTGTGTTTTTTACATGACTTTGGTGATTTGCTAAGATTTTCACAAATGAAAACCTTAGCGGAGCACCAGTCATATACAAAAATGCTCGAGTCGCCCATTGACTTCAATGGGGTTTGTTACTCGAAATGAACTCTCAAGCATCACTGAAAGTTCGACTCGAGTATTTTGGTGCTCGCTCATCTCTAGTCACCAGTATACACTGAATAGGGTACTGCTAGGGAAAAGTGATATAGAAAAAGACCTGGGGGTACTGGTGGATTGTAGATTTAACTGGAGCAACCAATGCCAGTCAGCTGCTGCAAAAGCTAATAGAGTCTTGGGATGCAGTAGAAGAGGTATAGGGGCGAGGGACGACAACATTATCCTCCCACTATATAAGGCACTTGTCAGGTCCCACATGGAATACTGCGTACAATTCTGGTCACCGGTGCTCAGGAAAGATGTTGCAGTGCTGGAGGGGTACAAAGAAGGGCAACTAAACTAATACATGGAATGAAAGGACTGGAATACCCAGAGAAGCTATCAAAATTAGGATTATTCACCCTGGAAAAAAGATCAAATAACTGTGTATAAATCCATGAGGGGACGATACAAGGATCTCTGCCATGATCTGTTTATACCCAGGACTGCGGCGGTAACAAGAGGACATCCGCTACGTCTAGAAGAAAGCAGGTTTCATCACCAACACAGAAGGGAGTTCTTTACTGTAAGACCAGTGAGACTGTGGAACTCTCTGCCTGAGGACGTGGTGATGGCAGGATCCATAGAGGAGTGTAAGAGGGACTAGATGTCTTTCTCGAGTGCAAGGATATTACAGGACATAGACATTAGGTGACCGGAGGGGTTGTTGTTCCGGGTCTTACATTTAGGTAGGAACTATTCTGACTGTAATTATGGAGTGGGGAAGGAATTTTCCCCCCGAATGGGCTAATTGGCTTCTGCCTCTTGGTTTTTTTTTCTCCTTCCTGTGGATCAACAAGGGGGGGGGGGGGGGGGGTTTGAAACAGGCTGAACTAGATAGACATTGTCTTCATTCAGCCTAACATACTATGGTACTATGTTACTTTGTTAGACTTTCTACATCTATGATCGAATAACATCAACCAGCAGATTAACCATCCTGACAAGGACGAGCCTGATCTCATACCTTGGCCACTAGTTAATCCTATGAGGGATAGGGGAATAACACGGAAACAAGAAGAAAACAAATATAAACTGCTGTACTCAGCTTTGCATAGTCACAGGTAACAGAGGGACGAGCTCTTAGCTTCTGCCTTCCTTCACAGCAACAAATACATATATGTATAATTACTAGAGATGAGCGAGCATGCTCGTCCAAGCTTGATGCTCGTTCGAGCATTAGCATACTCGAAGATGCTCGTTACTCGAGCGAGCATAACGTTTAGCAACTTTTTTAGCCAATGAACATGCAGGGAAGGCTTTGGCATCTCCTGCTATGACGTGCCAACCCTGTGCACGTCTATAGCAGTGACTGGCTGGCCAGATCAGGTGACCTCGAGCATAAAAACTCAGGTAACCTGATGCTCACCTCACACGGAGGCTGGATTAGCTGAGGGACAGAGCTGCTGTGAATAAGGGAGACTGGTAGTGTAGGTTAGAGGGGTGTTTAGGCAGGGATCCATTTTCAAAGAACCCAACCGTTCTTTTTAGGACTACTACTCCACTTTTGTACATCAGCAGTTTGGCTGCTGGGACCAGTAGTGCGCACAAAGCATTCACAAGCATTCCGGTTGTACACTGCATACTGGTACCAGTTCTATACAGTATACTGCTACTGGTGTACACAGACTATATAGGAACCAACAACACTCCTCTCATTTTTCTTTTTTTTTTTTGGCTTAAAGCGTATGCCAAATCCCCCTGGGTGTGTCCGGTCGATCCACACTATATAACAAGACTGTATGCAGTTTACACGATCTATTTTGGGCTTAAAGCGTACGCCAAATCCCCCTGTTTGTGTCCTGTCGATCTATACTATATAACAAGACTGTACACAGTTTACACTGTCTATTTTAGGCTTAAAGCACACGCAAAATACCTTGCAGTACATTATACAACATGGTCAACACTAAGGGTCGAGGACGTAGACGTGGGCGTCCGAATGAGGGTGTGGACACAGGCCGAGGTCCTGGGCAGAGTGAAACAGTGCCTGCTGCTGAAGGAGAAGTAGAACACCGCGTATCTACGTTCCCTAGCTTAATCTCACGCTAGCCAAGGGACTGAACCTGTGAATCCTCAGGCTGCTCCTCCTTCCTCCCAGCCTGGTCACTCCAGGAAAAGGAGAGATTTAGAACTGGCATACTCACACGAACTGTTCTCAGGTCCCTTCCCTGAGTGGCAAACAACGGTTCATGAGCCACCTCAGGAGTTTGTCGTGACCGATGCCCAAAATTTGGACCTTTTGCAGTCTCAAAGTGATGAGGGTGAGGACTTCCAAGTAGTGTCTCAAGAGGTATTTGTTGGTGATAATGAGACACAGTTGTCTATCAGTGAGGTTGTTGTTAGGACAGTAAGTCTGAGGGAGGAGCAGATGGAGGATTCAGAGGAAGAGCTGGTGGATGATGAGGTGACTGACTCGACCTGGGTTGCTAAGCCTACTGAAGACAGGGCTTTCAGAAGGGGAGGCAAGTGCAGCACCAGAACAAGTTGGAAGAGGCAGTGGGGTGACCAGAGGGAGAAGCAGGGCCAGAACAAGTAATCCCCCAACTGTTCCCCACAGCACCTCCTCGCGGTAAGCTCCCGTGCAGAGGGCTATGTGTTTGAAGGGTTGGAGGTTTTTTAATGAGAGCACAGATGACCGATAAACAGTGGTGTGCAACCTGTACCACACCAAGATCAGCAGGGGAGCCACCACTACCAGCCTGGCCACCACCAGCATGCGCAGGCATATGATAGCTAAGCACCCGACGAGGTGGAACGAAGGCCATTCACCGCCTGCGGGTCACACCACTGCCTCTTTCTCTGTGTCACATGCTGGCACTGAGATGCAATTCCCCTCTCAGGACACAGGCACGAGTGTCTCCCGGCCTGCACCCACCCCTTCACCTGCACAGTCTTCCACTGCCTCCACCAATGTGTCCCAGTACAGCGTTCAGCTGTGCATAACACAAACATTAGAGTGCAAGCGCAAATATGCAGCCTCCCACCTGCATGCACAATCGCTAAACGTGCATATCTGCAAACTGCTGAGCCTGGAGATGCTGCCATATAGGCTGGAAGAAACTGAAGCTTTCCACAGCCTCAAGGGCAGCGGCCGTCTTTCGCTACTCGGTCCCCAGTTGCCAATATTTTTCCCGCTGTGCTGTCCCCGTCCTACACCAGCACATGTCACTGAATATCAACCGTGCCCTCACCAATGCGGTTATTGGGACGGTCCACTTAACCACCGACACGTGGACAAGTGCTGGCGGGCAGGGACACTACATCACCCTGACGGTACATTGGGTTAACCTGGTGGAGGCTGGGACCGAGTCTGACCCTGGGTCCGCTCACGTGCTACCCACTCAGAGGATTGCGGGTCCTACCTTGGTCATGGTTTTTCCAGCTTATTATGCCACCTCCTCCACCCCCCCTCCTCCACCTCTCAATTACCATCTGTGAGCACGTCGCCTTCAGTCGGTGGCTCGAGGCGCTGCATTACTCCCGTGGGGAAGCGTCAACAGGCCGTGCTGAAACTCCTGGCTTAGGTGACAAGAGGCACACCTCCCAAGAGCTGTTACAAGGTTTTACGGTGCAGACAGATCTGTGGCTTTCACCGCTGAACCTCCAACCAGGCATGGTCATGTGTGACAATGGGCGTAACCTGGTGGCGGCTCTGCAGCCTGGCAGACTAACACACGTGCCATGCCTGGCCCACGTGTTCAATCTGTTGGCTCAGCACTTTCTTTAAAACTACCCTAATTTGTCTGAGCTGCTCAGCAAGGTGCGTCACGTGTTCACACATTTCAGAAAGTCCACCACAGATGCTGCCATCCTCAGGATACTGCAACATCGCTTCCAGCTGCCAGTGCACCGACTGTTGTGCGACGTGCCCACGTGCTGAAATTCAACTTTGCTGCAACATGGCTGTCAGAGTGATAGTCAGCTTTTGCACTTCTTCACAGAGGAGTGGGCATGGATGTCTGACATCTGTCAGGTGTTAGGAAACTTTGAGGAGTCAACAAGAATGGTGAGCGGCAATGCGGCCATTATCAGCTTAACCATCCCGCTGCTTTGCCTGCTGAGAAGGTCGCTGCTAAGCATCAAGGCCGACGCTTTGCGGATAGAAAAGGAGATGGGGGATGACAATACATCGCTTGATAGCCAGACCACCCTCAGGTCTGTTTCTCAGCGCGTATTGGAGGAAGAGGAGGGGGAAGAGACTGCTGCCCACAATGCAGAGGGTACCCATGCTACTTCCTTCACATCTTTTCAGTGTGTATGGGCTGAAGAGGAGGAGGAGGAGACTGAGAGTCATCCTCCTAGTAAGGAAAGCAATGTGTTGCATACTGGGACTCTGGCACACATGGCTGACTTCATGTTAAGCTGCCTTTTCCGTGACCCTCGCGTTAGACGCATTCTGGCCAACATGGATTACTGAGTGTTAACCCTTCTCGACCCACGGCATAAGGAAAACCTTTCCACTGTCATTCCCGAAGAGGAAAAGAGTACGAGAGTGATGCAATACCACAAGGCCTGGTGGAAAAGCTGATACTAAAGTTCCCATCTGACAACACTAGCAGTAGAGGACATAGTTCAGTGGGCCAACTAGAAGGGGAGACGTGGGGAACAGGCAGCATGTCCAGCGCAGGCAGGGAAACACTACCAAGGCCTTTGCCAGTTTTATGGCACCCCAGCCAGACTGTGTAACCACTCCCCAGTCTAGTCTGAGTAGGTGGGAACACTGAAAAAAAGATGGTGATAGAGTACATAGCCAAACATATTGACATCCTCCGTGATCCCTCTACTCCATACGACTATTGGGTGTCAAAGCTGGACCCGTGGCGTGAACTTGCGCTGTACGCCTTGGAGGTGCTGGCCTGCCACTAGCATGTTATCAGAGAGGGTGTTTAGTGCTGCTTAGGGGATTATCATGGATAAGCGTACCCGCCTGTCAACTGACAGCGCAGACAGGCTTACACTTATTAAGATGAACAAAGCCTGGATTTCCCCAGACTTCTCTTTTCCACCGGTGGAAAGCAGCTTAACATAAAGTATCTTTAAGCTGGAGCTGGCAAACCATGCATCCTCTATCACCCCAAAAAAGAGTAGAAGTAGCTTGGTCTATCCTTGGCATGGGATTGGAATTATGATCAGACGTTAATTTATCAGCAATTCTCATCAGCATTGTGGGCTATCGCCCACAATTTCAAACAGGGTCACTGCCAGGCCCTACCAACCCTCTGCAGTGTGTGTCTTCTGTTCCTCCTCATCCAATATGCACTTATAAGTAGACATGAGGGTGGTGTGGCTATCAAGCGATCGTGTGGCATGAGGACAGCTGAACGCTGCGCTGGGAAAAATTTCAGTACACTGTGGATGCAAGCTCGTGCCTGCGTCCTGGGGGATTTTGGAAAGCAATGCCAGCATGTAACACAGGAGAAGAGGCAGCGGTGTTACCCACGGGTGGTGATTAGTCTTTGTTCCACCTAGTGCGGCGCTTAGCTAAGATGTGCGAGCGTGTGAGCCTTGCTGATTATGGTCTGGCCCAACAAAATTGTTAGGGGGGGGACCACCAGTCTCTTGCCCACAATTTACCTTAATAGTGCAACCTGGGAGCCTCAGATGCACCCATGCATGCTGCCCCCGCTGTTCCCTATCCATTTCTGTGGAGTTTCCATCACTTTCTGATGTTTTCAGGTGAATCACATACCCTCCACTATGGAGAGCATCGGTCACCTTGAAAAGCTTGACTCGAATAACGAGCACCCGAGCATTTTGGTGCTCTCTCATCTCTAATATATTTATATATTTATATTTATATATATATATATATATATATATATATATATATATATATATATATATATATATATATATATATATATATATATATATATATATAAGCATTGACTGACTGTCTCACTGGTATGTATGCAGATATGCCTACAGCCTGTGGTGAGACCTTTTAGTTGATGCAGCAGCCACATGGAGTCTGGACTTCCTCCATATTGTAGTATCATATAAGTAGAAGACGTGGCAGCATCGATGGGTGTAGAGAATAAAAGTAAATTTATTCTGCCATAGTACAAACAAGTGCGACGTTTCGGTCCCCAATTGGACCTTTGTCAAGCTTTTATTTTCTACACCCATTGATGCTGCCACGTCTTCCACTTATATGACTGGCTCACTGGCTGACTCACCACTAACTATTTAACCCCCAGTATCTTACAAACTTGGTGTTTGGCACGACCATTGTTAACCTCTTAGCGACAACCCATACGTGTTTTCACATCCTGGTTCCTGGGCATTAATCTACAGGGCGTAAAAACATGTTAGCCCTGTAGACTAAAGCCCCAGGGTCTTTGTGTGACAGCGCCCTGCTCTCAGCTACAGGAGGTGACCAGGAGCTGCGGTGTGCGGAACCAAGTTATGCGATTGCCATTATCCAATGAATAGCGGTGATCTCATAAAAGTTTTAAAAAGGTTAAAGTTTCATCTCTTCTCACAAATCTGATCTGTGAGGAGAGGTGAAACTACTCAACTCCGTCCCATGGTGATCTTGCCCTGCAAGGACCTGTTGCCAACTTCTGCGCATGTGCACCACCGGCAAAATGTCGAGCGCCTGCGCAGAAGGCCGGAGAGCCTGGAAAATTTAAAATCTCCCTGCTCCTAGAACGCGGATCAATGAAGTGCATTGGATTTACAATTCCGCTCACATTAGCAGCTCGGAATTGCGTAACCGACCTGCAGAAAAGTGAGCACAGCAGGTTCTATTTTACCACAGGTATCTACGACATAGAGCCCATTGTACTCTATGGTCACGGATATACCTGTAGCCCATGCGTATGGGCTGCGGGTACCCATGTCATCTCTAAGCGAAAGCGCAGGAAACATAATTAAACAAGAAAAGGTGTACAGCCCATGACCACCTGCGTGAATACGCAGTTATACGCAGTAAATTACTCTGCCATATGCAGGGCTACGACTGGGCGCACATCAGGAATCCACTGCGGGCCTCCGCAAAGGTTCACAAAACGCCACTTTTTATACTCCATCCCTGCCATGAAGTCAATAAATACCCCCCAAAAAGTGTCAGATTTGCAATAAGCATGTTAGAAGGAGGTATACCTGGAATATTGTCCCATGTGCCCATTCCAACCAGAAATCCTGGCAGGCTTGTCAATGTTATCTTTTAGGCCCTCCAACGATCCTTATGGCAAGGACAGCAGCAGACAGAAATACCCCATATTGGGTGAGCAAATGGCGAAAAGATGGGGGTCCATAGATATGGTCGGAGACATTGCAAGTGCCGCCCTTCAATCACACAAGGGAAAAAATAAACAAAGAACAATGAAAATCAAACAATTGTAGCTCACAATATGTGATCCACTTGATAGAATGTCCCTGCGGATTGCAAATATTGGGTGCACTAAGTTCTCTTTTGAACCAACATAAATTCAACATTTCTACGGGGTACACTAAACATAGTGTCTCACATCATTTTGCAGAGAAACATCATAGAGACTCAAAGAATCATAGAATCCTAGAATGGTAGAGTTGGAAGGGACCTCCAGGGTCATCGGGTCCGACCCCCTGCTCAGTGCAGGATCACTAAATCATCCTAGACAGATATTTGTCCAGTCTTTGTTTGAAGACTTCCATTGAAGGAGAACTCCCCACCTCCCGTGGTAACCTGTTCCACTCATTGATCCCCTCACTGTCTAATATCTAATCGATGTCTCCTCCCTTTCAGTTTCATCCCATTGCTTCTAGTCTTTCCTTGTACAGATGAGAATAGGGCTGATCCCTCTGCACTGTGACAGCCCTTCAGATATTTGTAGACAGCTATTAAGTCTCCTCTCAGCCTTCTCTTCTGCTAAATATTCCCAGATCCTTTACCCGTTCCTCATAGGACATGATTTGCAGACTGCTCGCTATCTTGGTAACTCTTCTCTTCACCAAGTTGCAAGTCAACGCCTTTAGAATGCATCACTTCTAGAGATGAGCGAACGTACTCGTAATGAGTACTTACGCACCCGAGTACCGCCATTTTCGAGTACTTCAGTACTCGGGCGTAAAGATTCGGGGGGCGCCGGGGGGCGGGGAGAGGCGCGGCGGTGCGGGGGGAAAGCAGCGGGGAACAGGGGGGAGCCCTCTCTCTCTCCCTCTCCCCCCCCACTCCCCACTGCTACCCCCCCGTGCCGCCACGGCGCCCCCCGAATCTTTACGCGCGAGTACTGCTGTACTCGAAAATGGCGGTGCTCGGGTGCGTAAGTACTCGTAGCGAGTACGTTCGCTCATCTCTAATCACTTCACATTCATTTTCCAAATTGCATACAATGTTTTGGATCTATAGAATGAATACTTTGGTCCCTTATGGTCTTAATAAAGTTTTAGAGAAGATATATTAAATATTGAATAAATAAATTATAATTTTTATATATTTTATATATTTTTTACATTTCTTGTACACTGAAAAATCAGAAATGTATTTAGATATTTAGTTATATTTATATACATATTATATGGTATATGATAGCATATCAGGAGGCTTAGTTCATAGAATTCTATGAATAACCAAGAGCTGCCACTTAGCTGTCAGTCAATGAATGGCTGAGGGCTGTATCTGATTGGCTGAGCGCCCAGCCAATCAGATACAGCCCTTTCAGCAGTGGGGATTTTAAATCCCGCCTTCTGAAACACAGTCAGAGCAGTGCAGGGAGAAGACAGGCTGGATGCGCCTGAGCCCCGGCAGCTGAGGAGAGGTGAGTATATATATTTTTTATTTTTTACACATTTTAGGGATGATTTTTTAGGGAAGGGCTAATATTTAAAGCCCTTCCCCGAAAATACCTGCAGGGCTTGCCGGCATCCTATTGTGTCTAATGGGGCCACTGGCAGCAGCCGCGGCCCCATTAAAAGCAATGCTGCACTGACCTGCATTCACACATGTTTGTGCACGTACGTGGGTGTGCGCACCTATGTACGGCACATGCACGCGCTCGTGTAAATGCACCCTAAGGCTGCGTTCACATCTGCACCCTACTGGGATCTGTGTGCTAGACTTGTTTGGAGCCAGACAGACCGCATGCCACCTGAAATTTTCCTGGACAAAATGGCGTAGTGTGATGCACTACATGTACTATGTGGCCTGACACCCTTGGTTTGTTTTAGGCTTCCTGTCCATTGGTATCCCACGGTGGATTTGCACCACAGGAAGCGCTGCCCAGCAGCAGGAGCCAGCGGACAGATCGCTGCGGTGAGCCTTTCTGACAGATAGGCTCACTGCGGGGAATTGCGGCAGTTTGATTAGTTACATTAGACTCAATGCATTTCAATGTCATACAAAAAAACGCAGCCTCGCAGCATCGCAAAAACGCTACCGCAAATGAGTGTGAGCCCTTATAGTGCTAAATTTTGGCAGAATTTCCCGCACCTGTGGAAATTTGGCACAACTCACAGCAACCATTTAACCCTTCAAGGGACCCCATTAACAGAATAATACTTCACCCCCCTGACAGCGTAATGATGGAACATGGGTTTGAGGGGGGCAGTGTCGCAGAGGCGGTAGGTGACATAGGTTCGAAGATACGAAGTGGACACATGAGTTACAATAATTTTGCATATTCACTGAAAAGAACCTTACTGATTACTTAAAATTTAACTTTTATTTTATTAATCCTAAAAAGAACTAGTGTATACATGATGTCCATGTATATCTAATATTGATAAATATTATATTAATATTTATAATTCAAACTTAGGTCATGTGTAGCCTGGACCACCCCCAAAGGATTGCGCACATTATGAAAACTTCTTCAAGCAGCATGAGATTGAGATTCACTCCATTACATGTGGAGGTATGACCTGAATTGATGTTCGGTTACTTACCTGACTTTGCTATGTTTATCATCACTTAGGAGATATATCCTGAAATCCCATACAAACCGTCACCTGAAATGCCCTCGGCTATATATCTACAATTGCTAGCCAACATGCTAATGTGAAATATATCCATGCCGATCTAAGAAGTATGGCGATAGATGTTAGATGTAGAGAAGCCCCTTTGGTCTATTTACCTGATGCACAGATGACAAAACTGGGGCTAATATCTATATAATCGTACGGAGAACGCAAAGCGCCGTCTCCAAGCACTCTGGTTGCCATAGCGATCAGTAAACCACAGAGGGATGACTAGTAACAGTCACATGACCGGGAGAGAGTCATGTGACACGGCGTCATGACGTCATGAGATCGCGAGACGACGCCGGGGGTGTGAAGCAAGACGGCCAGCTGATTGGAGTAATGGGATTCATCTCCAGTGAGTGGAAGGGAGGAGCTACTGGTACAAAAGAGCGAGCTGCAGACCCACTGACCAGCTCTGTCTATACTGTTGCGGCCAGGCTGGCTGCAGGTCTATCATAGCAGTTGCCGTAAGCCGCTAGTCATATCTACCCCCCCAAAAAACGGGGACTTTGGCTAATTTGCCCCCAAAAAACGGGGACTTAGAATTGTGACTATCTTACCTTCCTACCTAAGTCAAAGGGCTGAAGGTTAATGTTTAGGGGAAAGGGGCTAAGCTCTTTAAAATGAATAGGAACCAAGGTGTTTGACATGCTGGCAACTCATTATATCAGATTGCCTGACATGTCACACTGAAATGAACTAGAGCACGTATTGAGTGTCAAGAGGTATCAGTTTAGGCACTCTATCCGTTTTGCCCGACATAAAAGGGCGTATGGATAATCTGTGCTAAATAAGAGTGGAGCCGCATAGGTGTACTATACTTTGGCAATAAACTACAATAGATTGCCTTATAGATCACTTGTATGTCCTGCTATACCGATACAGACATACTGCACCTATAGTGAAGGAACGCTTCACAGTCCAAAATAAATCAAAGATCGCTAATACGGTGCATGATATCTCTCAGTATACGGATAGAGGCACTGTAATGCTATCAGTTCCCTAGGTGGCAAAGAGCCAGATTAATGATAAATACCCATCCTGATGAAATGGCACACTGAATGATGTCATGGAAACGCGTCGATGGAGTGATGGAATGAATGATGGAATGAATAAAATATAAGTAACGTTGATCCCTTTAGGATCAGTTTAGATCTGATGCGTCCATGATTGTATAAGAAGAGGAATCTTGGACACCTACAGAGAGAGGCGTATAGACGGCGTCATAAATATAACACAACGGAGGGTGTTTCTATACAAAAACATCTCCTACCAATGTGGGTTTATCAAATAAACGGCAAAACAGAGTATTAGAGTGACCGTTTATGAGTGTATATGAGATCTGAATGACACTGTGACTGATATAGAGTTAAAGAATCAAGTCCACGATAGCAAAAAGGCATTTAATCATCGCCTCTAATACATCAATAAGTATTGACTTTGTGGTCTTGAGACAATACTCTTTGAAAAGAGAGTGCCATTGATCTCATATAAACACTATCTCCTCCTTATCTGTTTTTAAGCACTATATTTTCGTTATTGTATGTATACACTAGTTCTTTTTAGGATTAATAAAATAAAAGATACATTTTAAGGAATCAGTAAGGTTCTTTTCAGCGAATAAACTATAAAGAGTTCTAAAGAACATAAGTGCCTCAGTGACTTTTTACAATAATTTTGCAAGTGCAAATGATGAGGGCATCACTTAGCAGATCCAGTTCTGTTTCGGAATCTTGACTAGCGCTAACTATTTCTCACATTTAGGATGATTTCTGTTCAGCGGTTTAACCGCTTATAACTACAATGTTAGGCTGGGCTCACACAACTATATGCTGCTTGCGTATTACCTGCCAGTATTTTGTACGCATAATAAGCAATGGCAATCCACCATACACTTGCATTGCTCCTATCTCAGGACCGGCATGATATACGCGCGCCCCTAAAAATGGCAGAATGTTTTATCTTGTTGCGCATTATGCGGGCATACATACTAAAATAGTGCATGGCGACTGGCGTCGCACAGCAAGTACATGTGTCTCTCACAGGTGGCATGCTCGAATTACTGACATGTGAGCCCAGCCTTAAGGTTGGTTTACACCAGCAGATGATCACTCAAAGATCGCTCAAACGACAGTGACAGCTTTGAGCGATCATTTTGCATAAACTATTAAGTAGCTACTCAGCTACTTAAGTACCAATTAAGTGTGTAAATGAAGGCCTCCCTGAACTCAGTTACCCCAGGGCTCTTATCTGAGCTCAGATCCTTTGTTCTCCATGGGGAAGCAATGCTATCAGCGCCGGAGAACATCTGATAAGAGCAAGCAATAATTTTTAAGGTTAGCTTGAATTTAATGATCAGCCAGCAGAGCCCCAAAAAGCGCACAATGGGCGTATATTTAGACCCACCGATTATTGCTAAAACGATCACCGATTAGCGATCATTGGCTCGTGTAAATGGGCCTTAAGGCCGCCTGCAGACGGTCGGGTTGGATCCCGCTGCAGGGACTAGCGCAGCACTCACCTCTCCCGCGGCTCTTTGATGTGCAGGCTGCCGGCCAGCTGGCGTATGCGCATAGCAGAGCCAGCGGATGGGGGGTGACATTTCTGTGCAGGGCTCGCAGAGCCCCACACAGAAACAGAGCATGCCATGATTTGTTTTCCGCGCGTGATTTCACGCGGACAAATCGCGGCCGTCTGCCTAGGATTGCGTTTTCTAATGCAATCCTATGGCAGCTTCCACAGGCGGAAATTCTGTGGGAAATCCGGCAGCGGAATTTCCACATGTGTGCAGGGGGCCTAAGTCTTACACTTCAACTAAAGAATAATTAGTAAACACATTGACAATATGGGTTAACACACAATAGCAGCTTGCCATGCAGTCAATAATAAATGTAATTCTAGCCAAGGGCTGGTCCTGGAGCAAAGGATGAGAAATTGTTAACGTTTCCGAAAGAGAAGTCTCTGAACCAAAAACAAGGAGGCCTCAGTCTCTACCAAATACATGCTGACTAAGGGTTTGTGGTTGGCAGCCCTGTGGAACCATCAATTGTCTTTCTCGTGTGTGCACACTCGGGTTCTTCTGAGGCCAAACCTCACTTACATATGTCCTGCACCGTTCGTATTATAATGTAGATGCAGAGCCTTTGACAACCCTAGCAGAATCTTGGTCCGAAGGACTGTAGCCGTTGCTTCACTTTCTGTACTAGTTTCAGCAGCAGTCCCTTTTTTCAGCTGGGGTCTTTGGTAAATGATAGCCACCTTAAATTAGTAGTATGGCTACCTGAATACAGCCTCAACCGAGACAACATACACAAGCACAATCAGTCTCTGCGCTGCCCCTTCTCTGATATGGTTGTTCACTTCAGCAAGCACACAGCCCTTACAATTCAGCGCCACAGTCCAGGGCAGGCTTTACTTTCCAGAACATCTACTGTGCTCTCTCTGAAGCTTACTCAATCTTCTCTCTCTGACCAGAAGCTCAACAGATATTACAGGAGCCTAGAGGATGAACAGACACAACCAGAGACCCCTGCTATATACTTCAGTCCTCCAAGTTCTATGATCCATATTTGAAGCACAAGTACCCAAATGTCACATCATGCTGAAATAAATAACATCATGGATATATTCTATTACACTAGAAGTTCTCTGGATGGCGTAAAAATGGTCTGAGGCTACTTGTCAAGATTGGAAGTTCCTGAGAGTAAAGACTACCAAGTCATTCTGGAAATTGTAGGAACGATTTGTAGAGGAAACTTTTCTTGACACAGTTAACAAAATGCCCTTAAGCACTAATGGAGGCCCACACAAAAATAGTTTGTAAAAGTGGGTATGAAAGAACACTACCAGACAGGGCTCTAACCTCAACCCTATCAAGACCATTTAGAATAGATTGGAATCCCAACTCAAAGGCTGGCCTCACGGCTTAATATCAGTGCTCAGGTTAACTAATGGTCTTCTGGCCGAATCAAAGACAGTCCTTGCAATTTTCTCAATGGTTTTTGGAAAACTACAATTCTCTAGTAGCAAGCTACAGCTGAAAGTCACAGCTTTGTCATCAGTGCTCCAAAGTCAATTGAATATTATAAGAGAAGCAAAGATGAGGCTCTATAAGTACACAGGGAGGTGATGTTCAGTTCTTCACATACTTTTGGCCAACTGCAGAAAAACAAGCCTGGGCTCAGGAACTGTAGAAACTGCGGAGAGAATGGTTTCAATTATCTCCTTAGCTATTAACATATCACAACACTGAACACAATCAAAGCCAAGAGGGAAACATTTTAATTGGGACAAAGATCAGTAATGAGCCACAGAGCTCTTTCCTATGCAATTAATCCAGGAAAACAGCTTACTTAACGAGGCTGACCCCTCTGCAAACATTTGTGTGTAACCGAAGGTAGAGAAAATCACGTAAATGCAGATCGATCAGGTGAAGAGACAGAACAGAAAAGTGAGGCTTATGTAATTCCATTTACCCTGCCCCAAGGATACAAGAACAAGGGTGAGAAGGAAAACCGCAGCACACGTCTCCTGTGTTAGTAATACCGGTAAGGGCTCAAGTACATCGCCCAATTATGACTTTATTTCACATGGAGCAGTAATAGGGTGTTCACAGAGGGGTATGTGACCTCCACAAAACCTCTGTAGGACACCAAGTTCATACCAAGGCATACAAAGTCCTTTTTTCTTTTGTCACATGTATAGAGCTTTTCTCTCCTAAAAGCCTCACTAATTGTAAAATAGAGGGGCCATGTGCTATCTTCCCAAATGACAGGACCTCCCCTTTGACAAGACATAGCAATGCTCTGGTAGACTTCTTATAGGAGAATTGTGAGGCAGAATCTTCTACTCCCTTATCTTCTCCTGGCTCCTTCAGTCCCCCGGGTCACGTCACCTCCAGCCGGCCATATGCTCTTCTTCCTGTTTCGAAGCGTCTATTAGCTGCAGTCCCCTTCCTGCAGGGCAGTGAATGCTACAAGTGACGTAGCGTCCACTGCCTAGCAGGGAATGCTGAATCCTTGGAAGCCAGCTTTACCGCGTATATGAGATATATAGATATCATATAGTACATGAAACACTAGTGGCGAGACATTGTGCATATACAGTTATGCTAAAGCAGGCTGCCTAGGATTCCGCATTTTCTGCTAGGCAGTGAATGCTGCGTCGCTAGTGACCGGGTGCACCGACCTGCATGAAGCAGAATGCTTGCAATGTATGCTTCGTCACGGGAGGAGGAGGATACGGCTGGCTGAAGGGGACGTTACCCGGGGACTGGAGGAGCCAGGAGAAGATTGGTGAGGTGAAGATCTGGTAAGAAGACTGCCTGGGGAAGAATAGGGAAGTATAGAATTTTTTTTTTTAATGACGGAACCCCTTTAAGAATGACAAATATTCTTGGCAATAATTTGCTGAAGTGTCTGCTGGAGGGAAAAGTCTCCTGCTGTCTCCTTGCTCGTCTCGCACTACTTAGGACTTTTACCCACTAGCATTTTTGTTAATGCTGCAATATCGCTGCGTTTCTTTCAATGGGACTTTCTAATGTTAAAATCGTATCACACAAAAACCGCAAGTTTGTGCTTTCACGATTTTTGTGTAATGCGATTTTAACATTAGAAAGTCCCATTAAAAAAAAAAACGAAGCGGGGGGGCGTGGCCTAACCACCATACTGAGAAGCCGCACTGAGAGAGAGCCCGCTGGAGAACACCCTAAAAACTAAGTTTGGGGACATCCTCTCCACTCATCTAAGGCTCCTCAAGCTTTAAGAAGTCCTCCCGGAGACATCGGGAGCGTCGAGACCGGAGCGGGGACTCCGCAGAAGCCGCTTTGAGCTACGGCAGCTGAGGCCTAGCTGACAGGCCGGAGCCGGGGGCTAGATTTCCGGCCGCAAGAGACCGCGGCCTGCACGCCGGCGAGCGAAAGCAACCGGAGCATTCTGTAAAGGCAAAGGAAGCTCCCTTGCCCTGCCACATACACCGGTGGAGCCGGAGCTGACACAGCATAGGCATAAGGAGCTCCGTGACGGCGGCGGGCGCGGGAACCATAACGGTAAGCCGGCACCTGCAAACCACACATAAGGCTGTCACACATAAGCCTTAAAGAGACAGGAGCCCCCGCTTACCTCTCCGTTCCCAGCAAAGGAGGCCAGTGCCTTCCACAGGAGGAGACAGTGCTCACCCATAAGCACAGCAGGATTCCAGCCCAGAACTGAGGCAGACATCCAGCCGACAGTCACAACTAGGGGGCACTCTGTACCACACATAGAGTGCTTCTCATAGACAGTACTGACCTGCACAGACTCTCTTCCTGCAGAGGTGGCCCACGTCCCCCACCTCCCAAAACCACCTACCTCCTTATCTCCCCATCTCTATTAAAGAAACAGGAGAGTGCCCCAAATACTCTTCCCCCTAAAAAAAAAAAAAAAAAAAAAAAAAAAAAAAAAAAGGGGAAAGCAGTAGAATGACCATGTTCTAAAAAAATTCATATTAAACCGTGCCCTACGCAAGAGTCTTAGCCTTAGCTATCTCCAAAATGGTAAAGACAAAAGATAAAGCAGTCTCTACGCCCGGACAGCAGATAAATTCCAAGAATCAACCCGACTTACAGCGCTTTTTAAAGAAACGTAGCGCTCAATCTCCAGCAGGCCCTTCCAAGAAAAACCCACCGCCGGTTACAGAAGACGATAATATGTCGGCTTCTGATATTGACAGCGACAATGATACAGAATGTAGCAGTGCACATAGATCGAGTATAACCAAGAACTTTCTCAAAAAAGCGCTAGCGCAGGCGCTACATCCTATACTGAAAGAACTGACAGAAATAAAAACAGAAATCCACCAAATAGGTAACAGAGTTGAAGATCTGGAGAATACATACACTGATCTCATCGCGCAAACAAACGATTTGACCGACCATGTAGATACACAAAGAGACCAGATTGACAGAGCCTTAGTCTTAATTGAGGATCAAGAAAATAGAAGCCGTAGACGAAACATTAGACTTAAGGGTATTCCGGAGTCTATTTCAACTGATGCCTTGAGAAGTGCTGCCGCAACCATATTCACTGACCTCTTAGGCGAAGAACGAGCCAGCCAGATCATCATTGAGAGAATTCACAGAGCCCTAAGACCCAAACCAAAAACCGGAGATCCTCCGAGAGACATAATTTGCGGCCTACTCTCTTTCAATGATACCCATGCAATATTAACAGCATCTAGAGACAGAAGCCAATTAAAGTATCAGGACGTTGTCTTCCAAATATACCAAGATCTGGCTCCTTCTACCCTCGCAAAGAGAAGGCAACTTAAACCCCTCCTTGAGGCACTTAGAGCAAAGAACTTACAGTACGCATGGCTCTTTCCTTTCGGCCTGGCGATTCAGAAAGACGGTAAACGGATCACCATACACACTCCGGCTGATCTGGAGAAAGCTTGGAATGTGTTGGGGATCTCGCCAATCCAGATCACTTCATGGATGCCTCTGGGGGGGAGGGATGGGGACCGGAGACTAGAGGAGCAGACCCCTTGGAAGACCGTCTCACGCTCCAAATCCCCCAAAAATAGGAGATCCAGAGCCAGGCTCGACTTCCAGCAGGCACAGAGTACTGGGACCCCCATACTGCAAGATGGTTGAGAAACCGAATGGTGTCAGAGCTGAAGCAGACGATGCAGCTCACCTGACTGACATAGACCTGTCGTCCTTTGGAACTATCATATCCAGAATGTGTATGACTTAAACTAACTTCAACTTATCTGGCTCCCCGGTCCCCTGTGTTTTTTTTTCTTTTCCCTTCCTTCTTTTCAACCCTCTCATACGCAGTAGAGGACCCGTTCGAGACACGCTTGCAGCGAACCCGAATTCGCCTTGGAGGGAAAGACAAAGCTAGAACAAGAGACTTGATCTACCTCTGATAAGTACCGCCATGCACCACCACCTGTTTAATTACACTTAATCTTTGTGGCGCCCTTTCGGAGACTAGTCACCACAAGGCTATGATATGACATAAAGGTGAAGGTGTTGTCTGGTCTCGGAAATGTGACACTCTCCGATTGGCCCGTTTCTTATTTCTGAGACGGGCTCGACCCAGCGGACGTTAGAACCTGTCTTCTGCCTTTTTACTTCTTTTCGCCTCCTGGCGATGATGCGAGCCGAGGCCCATCCGGTGACCCTTCCGAAGAGTTGACTTACTGTTTTCATATATGCATTGTTGGGTTGTGTTTGGCCTCCTCCCCGCTCCTCCCTCCACACGTCGTGTGTCTGGGGGGGCCGGGTGGCGGTCACGCGCATACCTACAGTGTCAGTTGGTATTTTGGAGTTAATTGATACTTGACACAATGTTTTACGCACAGACATAATTACGCTCGCTTGTTATATTTGAGATGGGCCCGGCCCAGATGGCGCTGGAGCCTTTCTTCTTCTTTTTTTTGCTCCTTTTCGCCTCCTGGCGACTCTGCCAGTCGAGGCCCCTTCGGCGACCCTTCGGAAGATCCACATTATTGGTTCAATGTATGCATTGGTGGGCTGCGCCTGGCCTCCTTCCCGCCCCTCCTCCCACGCGGCACGTATTTGGGGGGGCCGGGTGGTGGTCACGCGCACACCTGCAATGTTAGTTTGTATTCTGGAGATACTTGATACTTGACATGATGTTTTATGCACAGACATAATCACGCTCGCCTGTTATATTTGAGATGGGCCCGGCCCAGTTGGCGCTGGAGCCTTTCTTCTTCTTTTTTTTGCTCCTTTTCGCCTCCTGGCGATACTGTGAGTCGAGGCCCCTTCGGCGAGCCTTCGGAAGTTTTACCTTATTGGTTCAATGTACGCATTGGTGGTTGCGCCTGGCCTCCTTCCCGCCCCTCCTCCCCCGCGGCGTGTATCGGGGGGGCCGGGTGGTGGTCACGCGCACACCTGCAATGTTAGTTTGTATTTGGAGATACTTGATACTTGACATGATGTTTTTATGCACAGACATAACTATGCAAGAATTTAGCATGCTAAGAAAATTTCATGTTGTTTATTAGCACTTTTATGCATTAAGTAGGGCACGTTCCACCTACAACACTTAATACACTTAGTTTTACGATCCTTTTCCTCATTTTGAGAAGGATTGTTTTTCTATCTTACTCCCGGACTCCACTGGGAACACTCTCATAGAATTCCTTGTTTTTTTTTGTTTTTTTTTTTCAATTCAATCAATTTTCTTTTTCTCTCTCTCTCCCTTCCCCTGTCTCTCTTTCCCCTCTCTTTCCTCCCTCAGACTCCTTCTTTCCCCCCTCCCCTTCTATTACCCAACTCGAAGACCACACCTAACCCAGCCAAAATAATACGTTTGGCTGTTTTGGTACTTGCAGCATAAACGTATTCACCCGCACCTCAACCCATAATGGCGGAAGAATACAAAATCACAACCCTAAACGTAAAAGGTATGAACTCACCTCAAAAGAGAAGTAGAATAAGGTGGCTCCTTAAAAAATTAAAATCCTCAATAGTCTTCTTACAGGAGACTCACATCAAAGGTGAAAACACCCCAAAACTTTCTAAAAAAGAATTTGATAAATGGCACTTTAACAATCACCCCTCAAGCGCGTCCAAAGGAGTTGCTATAGCACTTCACTCCTCGGTTCCGTTCATCCTTGAGAAAAAATTATCAGACACAGAAGGGAGAATGCTCTTCCTAAAGGGTAAAATTCACTCCGAAACATATACTCTGGTGAATCTCTATACTCCTAATCAAAATCAGATTGCATGGCTGCTGGAAGCTTTAAACAAACTCAAATTATTTGCAGAGGGCAAGATAATAATAGGAGCTGACCTTAACCTCACCATAAACCCCCTTCTAGATTCATCCTCAGGGAAATCCCAGATATCTCAGAAAGCGCGGAAAAAATTAATTAGCTCACTCCAAAACCTTCAAGTCATTGATGTTTGGAGAACCCTTAACCCGACAGTTAAAGACTACTCATTCTATTCCCAAGTACATAAATCGCATCAAAGAATTGATTATATCTTTATCTCCTCAGCCTCAATGCACCAAATAAAAAACCCGAATATAGGAAACATAACAATCTCTGATCACGCACCTGTAACAGTCTCTCTTACCAAACCGAGCTCAGTGAGCAAAAACTGGTCATGGAGACTAAACGAATCTCTGCTGGAAAACCAGGAAATAGCGGAAAAAATAGCTAAAAATTTGGACCTTTTCTTTAAAGAGAACGTTCAAACTCAAGACAAACAACCGCTGGTCTGGGAGACTCACAAAGCGGTGATCAGAGGTATATTCATAGCCCTAGGAGCAACTCAGAAAAAACGTAATCAAAAGGAGATTGACGACATACTTTCACAGATTTCTATACTAGAACGGATAGCAAAACAAAAAAAAGCACAAGAAGCCCAACCTAAATTAACAGCGCTTAGAGAAAAACTCAAAGATATTTTAAATAATAAATTCGCTAAATCCCTACTATACTTTAAACACCAGTTGTATGCACACGGCAATAAGGGAGGTAGACTCATGACCTCATACATCAAAAAAGCGAGGAGTAAAACATATATCCCCACAATTGCTGACGGAGCGGGAAAATTACATCACAGTTCCATAAAAATAGCTCAAGCTTTTCGAGAGTTCTACACAGACCTATATAATTTGAACAAACTAGACAACACTGAACTAGAAGATAAAAAGAAAAAAATTGAGGACCTACTTGCCCCATTAGCTCTCCCAAAACTGAACGAGGAAGAGGCCTGCGACTTAACAAAACCAGTAACTTTAGAGGAACTCACATCTGTCTTAAACAGCTTCGCACAACATAAAAGCCCTGGGCCAGACGGCCTCCCACTGGCCTATTATAAAAAATATCAGGGAATTATCTTACCTCAATTGGTTTCCTCCTTCAACGCCCTGCTAGAGGGAGCACAACTACCAAAACAAGCCCAAGAAGCTTACGTTACCCTTATACATAAGGAGGGGAAGGACCCCCATTTGTGCAGTAGCTACCGACCCATTTCGCTTCTAAATTTAGACGTCAAAATATGGGCCAAACTAATTTCTAGAAGAATTAATAAAATAATACCGAGGCTAATTAACGAAGAACAATCTGGGTTTGTGGCTGGTCGAGAGGGGAAAGACAACTCTGCGCGCCTTCTTCACATTATGAGATACGCCAAGAATAAAAAACTACCCCTAGCCCTGCTAGGTATTGATGCTGAAAAAGCATTTGATAGAGTAAATTGGACCTTTATGCGAGCTGTATTAGATAAATTTAATTTCCCTCCCTCCCTCACACGAGCTATTTTCTCACTATATTCGAACCCGCACGCAAAAATAAAAGTCAATGACATATTCTCCCTACCCTTTTCAATCTCAAATGGAACAAGGCAAGGCTGCCCCTTATCCCCTACTCTTTTCATCCTCTCAATAGAAATTCTGCTGCAGATGGTTAGACAAAGCAAAGATATACAAGGCCTAAAATTAGACCAACATCAAATAAAAACTCTAGCTTTCGCAGACGACATATTATTCATTCTAACAAATCCCGAAAAGAGCCTGAACAAAATCAATGAATTATTGCAATTGTATGGTACAGTCTCAAACTTCAAAATAAATGCCGCCAAATCTACTGTATTAAACATCACACTCCCTGTAACAGCCGTAAAAACACTACAGGCATCCTCACCCTTCAGCTGGGCCAAAACTTACATCGACTATTTAGGGATACGGATTACAAAAAACTTAGAGAATCTGTATAATAAAAATTTCGCTCCTCTTCTAGAAGAAGTGATGATGTTACTTAAAACATACAACTTACCATTCTTAACCTGGTTTGGCAGGAAAAACCTGATCCAAACATATATTGTACCAAAAATTCTATATAAACTCCAAATGATTCCAATTCGCCTACCAAACTCATTCTTCAAATGCATTAAGTCAAACTTCTCTAAATTCCTCTGGAATAATAAGCGTCCTCGCCTTTCACATAAATTGCTAACACAGAAAAAGGAGAGAGGAGGAATAAACCTACCAGATATTGAAAAATATTATAAAGCCATTCAGCTAAACAGATGGCTTGAACTAGTGAATCCATCTAAAAACCAAGTCGTAAGCTCTCTGGCACATGCCTCATATGGAACAACCTTCTCAAAGGACTTATGGTGCCCCTCAGGCAAAATTTACAAAAAAGCTACAAATGACCCACTTATAAGCGGTGCCTGCGAGATTTGGGACCTTCTACAAGAAGAATTAGCTCCTTTCCCCTCTCCTATAACACCCTTAACCCTTGTTCCAGGGATTTTAAACATAAAGCTGGATAAACATACAGAAAAACTTTGGACCCTTCTAAACAAACTTACAATAAACGACTTGTGGTTTCATCGGGCATCCAGAGATACACAACTCACTGAAAAACTACTAGCTCTGGTCCCGCATCCCCCTCTCGACCATCTACAGACCTTGCATTTATCAAAAACCCTTGATAGGTTCAATAGAACATTTTCATCCTCCCGCCCGCTGACGGATTTTGAAAGAGTGGCCACAGCCAGACAGACACACAACAGGAAACTCTCAACTCTCAAAAAGAAATTCATCGATCGGCAGGATATTTCCAGACCCACATTTATTAGATCCTGGGAAGCAGAACTTAAGATTAATTTGTCAGATAAAGAGGTTAAAACTATCTTAGAAAACGCTCATGGACACTCCAGGTGCATCAGATTGCAAGAAAATCATTATAAGTTACTAACACGCTGGTACAAATCTCCAGAATGGCTTTTTGCCTACAAACTCGCGAACTCCAATATATGCTGGCGGTGCAGTGAACACATCGGCTCTCTGGTGCACATCTGGTGGTCCTGCCCGCGAATAAAACCCTTCTGGGATCAAGTTGAGACAAAGATACGAGACATAACTAGCAGCGACTTTAGCCTCCTCCCGGAGCATGTCTTTCTTGCTAAACCGTCTGCAAACTACAAGCCCTCCAAAATAAACTTGATCACGCACCTTTTAGCAGCAGCAAAAACTCTTATTCCCTTAAACTGGCTTCAACCCCAAGCTCCCACCTTCTCGCAGTGGCTGTCAAAAGTCAACGAAATCCGTAGATTTGAGGAATTGTCGAGCTGGGCAAACAGAACGCATACACAATTTAGGGAAACTTGGAGTTCTTGGACTAATTCTTAGACTTAGCTGTAGGGTTTGGAATAGCCTATTATCTTAGGTTGACACAGCCGATTAAGACGTAAGCTGATTACTGACACGTTTCATACCTCTTTCTCATAAATGTTACACCGCCGGAGATGCAAGAGGTGCCTACCCCCTATCCCCCCCCCCCTCCCCCCCCCCTTCCTTTTCACCGCCCTCCATCCTCTCTTGCCCTCCCCACCTCTCCTGCACCCCACAACTCTAACTCTATTATTACTTTCTTTCTACTTTTCTCGTTAAAAAAAAATAATAAAGGAAAATCGATCTCGTTTCTGGATTTTGTGCAGCTAAGATTATATGCAACTATTATTACCTGTAATGTTACGAATTGTTGTTCATATTTGACTTCCTTCAATAAACAAAGAATAAACAAAAAAAAAAAAAAAAAAACCGAAGCGAAATCGCAGTTAAAAAAAACGCTAGTGGGTAAAAGCCCTAGGCAAGGACTGCAACATGCAACAGTTTCCAAGCTTCTCCCCTCTGTGGGGAGAAAATAAGACAGCATTTCATAACAACATAGCAGAGTATTCCATTGGCTCTGGCAGCCGCAGGGTGGATGCAGACTGCTGCTCGGAAGAAAAGTCATTTGGACTTGTTGGTTTATTAGGAGGGAACTTGTCTTACAAGGATACATTGAGGTTATTTTTCTATTTTCAGATAGAAACGTGCAATGAATTTATAAAATTCCCTAACAAGAATAAATATCTGACGTGAAGCCTCTTACTGCTTAGTCAACAGTAAAGTAAAGCATCAACAGTAAAATTAACACTCCTAAGACATACGGTGAAGAAAGTTAAAAAGAGCTATTTAATTTCATATTCTCCGTCTTAGGAATCCGTTTCCATTGCTGCCCCCTGCTGGCTAATGTACTTTCATATGTTAGATTAAATAGAATATAAAATCACAGAAAATGGGATCATCAAATCTTTTTAAAAATATCAGAAATATGACATACTTCTTCATGCCAAAGATGTAAGGACAGAGCAAGCAAAATGCTACATGAGGGAGGTTGCTAAGGCGAAAATACCAATGAACGACCATTTACAAACCTACCATATTTGGAGAGGGGGTGGGGGCTGCAAAGTATTATATTTGTACAAAGATGAGGAATCCATAGTATGCCACTTACACTTTACATGTAGTGCAACATGCATGCTTACAGCTTATTTGTTATGCCCATACTTTTAGATCAAGTGAGCTGTCCCACACTGTCTAAGTGTACCACACAAAGGACTGATTCCCCTGACAAAATACAACTATTACTGCCCGCTATATAAAGAAGAATAACTACTATAATACTGCTCCTATGTACAATAATATAACTACTATAATACTGCCCCCTATGTACAAGAATATAACTACTATAATACTGCCCCCTATGTACAAGAATATAACTACTATAATACTGCCCCCTATGTACAAGAATATAACTACTATAATACTGCCCCCTATGTACAAGAATATAACTACTATAATACTGCCTCCTATGTACAAGAATATAACTACTATAATACTTCCTCCAATGTACAAGAATATAACTACTATAATACTGCTCCTATGTACAAGAATATAACTACTATAATACTACCCCCTATGTATAAGACTATAACTACTATAATACTGCTCCCTATGTACAAGAGTATAACTACTATAATACTGTCCCCTATGTACAAGAATATAACTACTATAATACTGCCTCCAATGTACAAGAATATAACTACTATAATACTGCTCCTATGTACAAGAATATAACTACTATAATACTACCCCCTATGTATAAGACTATAACTACTATAATACTGCCCCCTATGTACAAGAATATAACTACTATAATACTACCCCCTATGTACAAGAATATAACTACTATAATACTGCCCCCTATGTACAAGAATATAACTACTCTAATACTGCCCCTATGTACAAGAATATAACTACTATAATACTGCCCCCTATGTACAAGAATATAACTACTATAATACTGCTCCTATGTACAAGAATATAACTACTATAATACTGCCCCTATGTACAAGAATATAACTACTATAATACTGCCCCCTATGTACAATAATATAGCTAATAAAAACTGCCCGCTATGTACAAGAATATAACTACTATAATACTGCCCCCTATGTACAAGAATATAACTACTATAATATTGCCCCCTATGTACAAGAATATAACTACTATAATACTGCCCCCTATGTACAAGAATATAACTACGATAATACTGCCCCCTATGTACAAGAATATAACTACTATAATACTGCCCCCTATGTACAAGAATATAACTACTATAATACTGCCTCCTATGTACAAGAATATAACTACTATAATACTGCCTCCAATGTACAAGAATATAACTACTATAATACTGCTCCTATGTACAAGAATATAACTACTATAATACTACCCCCTATGTATAAGACTATAACTACTATAATACTGCTCCCTATGTACAAGAATATAACTACTATAATACTGCCCCCTATGTACAGGAATATAACTACTATAATACTGCCTCCTATGTACAAGAATATAACTACTACAATACTGCCCCCTATGTACAAGAATATAACTACTATAATACTACCCCCTATGTACAAGAATATAACTACTATAATACTGTCCCCTATGTACAAGAATATAACTACTATAATACTGCCCCCTATGTACAAGAATATAACTACTATAATACGACCCCCTATGTACAAGAATATAACTACTATAATACTGCCCCCTATGTACAAGAATATAACTACTATAATACTGCCCCTATGTACAAGAATATAACTACTATAATACTGCCCCCTATGTACAATAATATAGCTAATAAAAACTGCCCGCTATGTACAAGAATATAACTATTATAATACTGCTATGTACAAGAATATAACTACTATAATACTGTCCCCTATGTACAAGAATATAACTACTCTAATACTGTCCCCTATGTACAAGAATATAACTACTATAATACTGCCCCCTATGTACAAGAATATAACTACTATAATACTGCCTCCTATGTACAAGAATATAACTACTATAATACTGCCCCCTATGTACAAGAATATAACTACTATAATACTGCCCCCTATGTACAAGAATATAACTACGATAATACTGCCTCCTATGTACAAGAATATAGCTACTATAATACTGCCCCCTATGTACAAGAATATAACTACTATAATACTGCCCCCTATGTACAAGAATATAACTACTATAATACTGCCCCTATGTACAAGAATATAACTACTATAATACTGCCCCTATGTACAAGAATATAACTACTATAATACTGCCCCTATGTACAAGAATATAACTACTATAATACTGCTCCTATGTACAAGAATATAACTACTATAATACTGTCCCCTATGTACAAGAATATAACTACTCTAATACTGCCCCCTATGTACAAGAAAATTACTACTATAATAAGGCCCCCTATGTACAAGAATATAACTACTATAATACTGCCCCCTATGTACAAGAATATAACTACTATAATACTGCCCCCTATGTACAAGAATATAACTACTATAATACTGCCCCCTATGTACAAGAATATAACTACGATAATACTGCCTCCTATGTACAAGAATATAGCTACTATAATACTGCCCCCTATGTACAAGAATATAACTACTATAATACTGCCCCCTATGTACAAGAATATAACTACTATAATACTGCCCCCTATGTACAAGAATATAACTACTATAATACTGCCCCTATGTACAAGAATATAACTACTATAATACTGCCACTATGTACAAGAATATAACTATTATAATACTGCTATGTACAAGAATATAACTACTATAATACTGTCCCCTATGTACAAGAATATAACTACTCTAATACTGTCCCCTATGTACAAGAATATAACTACTATAATACTGCCCCCTATGTACAAGAATATAACTACTATAATACTGCCTCCTATGTACAAGAATATAACTACTATAATACTGCCTCCAATGTACAAGAATATAACTACTATAATACTGCTCCTATGTACAAGAATATAACTACTATAATACTACCCCCTATGTATAAGACTATAACTACTATAATACTGCTCCCTATGTACAAGAATATAACTACTATAATACTGCCCCCTATGTACAGGAATATAACTACTATAATACTGCCTCCTATGTACAAGAATATAACTACTATAATACTGCCCCCTATGTACAAGAATATAACTACTATAATACTACCCCCTATGTACAAGAATATAACTACTATAATACTGTCCCCTATGTACAAGAATATAACTACTATAATACTGCCCCCTATGTACAAGAATATAACTACTATAATACGACCCCCTATGTACAAGAATATAACTACTATAATACTGCCCCCTATGTACAAGAATATAACTACTATAATACTGCCCCTATGTACAAGAATATAACTACTATAATACTGCCCCCTATGTACAATAATATAGCTAATAAAAACTGCCCGCTATGTACAAGAATATAACTATTATAATACTGCTATGTACAAGAATATAACTACTATAATACTGTCCCCTATGTACAAGAATATAACTACTCTAATACTGTCCCCTATGTACAAGAATATAACTACTATAATACTGCCCCCTATGTACAAGAATATAACTACTATAATACTGCCTCCTATGTACAAGAATATAACTACTATAATACTGCCCCCTATGTACAAGAATATAACTACTCTAATACTGTCCCCTATGTACAAGAATATAACTACTATAATACTGCCCCCTATGTACAAGAATATAACTACTATAATACTGCCTCCTATGTACAAGAATATAACTACTATAATACTGCCCCCTATGTACAAGAATATAACTACTATAATACTGCCCCCTATGTACAAGAATATAACTACGATAATACTGCCTCCTATGTACAAGAATATAGCTACTATAATACTGCCCCCTATGTACAAGAATATAACTACTATAATACTGCCCCCTATGTACAAGAATATAACTACTATAATACTGCCCCTATGTACAAGAATATAACTACTATAATACTGCCCCTATGTACAAGAATATAACTACTATAATACTGCCCCTATGTACAAGAATATAACTACTATAATACTGCTCCTATGTACAAGAATATAACTACTATAATACTGTCCCCTATGTACAAGAATATAACTACTCTAATACTGCCCCCTATGTACAAGAAAATTACTACTATAATAAGGCCCCCTATGTACAAGAATATAACTACTATAATACTGCCCCCTATGTACAAGAATATAACTACTATAATACTGCCCCCTATGTACAAGAATATAACTACTATAATACTGCCCCCTATGTACAAGAATATAACTACGATAATACTGCCTCCTATGTACAAGAATATAGCTACTATAATACTGCCCCCTATGTACAAGAATATAACTACTATAATACTGCCCCCTATGTACAAGAATATAACTACTATAATACTGCCCCCTATGTACAAGAATATAACTACTATAATACTGCCCCTATGTACAAGAATATAACTACTATAATACTGCCACTATGTACAAGAATATAACTATTATAATACTGCTATGTACAAGAATATAACTACTATAATACTGTCCCCTATGTACAAGAATATAACTACTCTAATACTGTCCCCTATGTACAAGAATATAACTACTATAATACTGCCCCCTATGTACAAGAATATAACTACTATAATACTGCCTCCTATGTACAAGAATATAACTACTATAATACTGCCCCCTATGTACAAGAATATAACTACTATAATACTGCCCCCTATGTACAAGAATATAACTACTATAATACTGCCCCTATGTACAAGAATATAACTATTATAATACTGCCCTCTATGTACAAAAATATAACTACTATAATACTGCCCCCTATGTACAAGAATATAACTACTATAATACTGCCCCCTATGTACAAGAATATAACTACTATAATACTGCTCCCTATGTACAAGAATATAACTACTATAATACTGCCCCCTATGTACAAGAATATAACTACTATAATACTGCCCCCTATGTACAAGAATATAACGGCTATAATACTGCTCTCTGTGTACAAGAATATAACTACTATAATACTGCCCTCTATGTACAAAAATATAACTACTATAATACTGCCCCCTATGTACAAGAATATAACTACTATAATACTGCTCCCTATGTACAAGAATATAACTACTATAATACTGCCCCCTATGTACAAGAATATAACTACTATAATACTGCCCCCTATGTACAAGAATATAACTACTATAATACTGCCCCTATGTACAAGAATATAACTATTATAATACTGCCCTCTATGTACAAAAATATAACTACTATAATACTGCCCCCTATGTACAAGAATATAACTGCTATAATACTGCTCCCTATGTACAAGAATATAACTACTATAATACTGCCCCCTATGTACAAGAATATAACTACTATAATACTGCCCCCTATGTACAAGAATATAACTACTATAATACTGCCCCTATGTACAAGAATATAACTACTATAATACTGCCCCCTATGTACAAGAATATAACTACTATAATACTGCCCCTATGTACAAGAATATAACTATTATAATACTGCCCTCTATGTACAAAAATATAACTACTATAATACTGCCCCCTATGTACAAGAATATAACGGCTATAATACTTCTCTCTGTGTACAAGAATATAACTACTATAATACTGCCCTCTATGTACAAGAATATAACTACTATAATACTGCCTCCTATGTACAAGAATATAACTACTATAATACTGCCCCTATGTACAAGAATATAACTACTATAATACTGCCTCCTATGTACAAGAATATAACTACTATAATACTGCCCTCTATGTACAAGAATATAACTACTATAATACTGCCCCCTATGTACAAGAATATAACTACTATAATACTGCCCATATGTACAAGAATATAACTACTATAATACTGCCCCCTATGTACAAGAATATAATTACTATAATACTGCCCCCTATGTACAAGAATATAACTGCTATAATACTGCTCCCTGTGTACAAGAATATAACTACTATAATACTGCCCCCTATGTACAAGAATATAACTACTATAATACTGCCCATATGTACAAGAATATAACTACTATAATACTGCTCCTATGTACAAGAATATAACTACTATAATACTGCCCGCTATGTGCAAGAATATAACTACTATAATACTGCCCCCTATGTACAAGAATATAACTACTATAATACTGCCCATATGTACAAGAATATAACTACTATAATACTGCCCCCTATGTACAAGAATATAATTACTATAATACTGCCCCCTATGTACAAGAATATAACTGCTATAATACTGCTCCCTGTGTACAAGAATATAACTACTATAATACTGCCCCCTATGTACAAGAATATAACTACTATAATACTGCCCATATGTACAAGAATATAACTACTATAATACTGCCCCCTATGTACAAGAATATAACTACTATAATACTGCCCCCTATGTACAATTATATAACTACTATAATACTGCCCCCTATGTACAAGAATATAACTATTATAATACTGCTCCTATGTACAAGAATATAACTACTATAATACTGCTCCCTGTGTACAAGAATATAACTACTATAATACTGCCCCCTATGTACAAGAATATAACTACTATAATACGACCCCCTATGTACAAGAATATAACTACTATAATACTGCCCCCTATGTACAAGTATATAACTACTATAATACTGCCCCTATGTACAAGAATATAACTACTATAATACTGCCCCCTATGTACAATAATATAGCTAATAAAAACTGCCCGCTATGTACAAGAATATAACTACTATAATACTGCCCCCTATGTACAAGAATATAACTACTATAATATTGCCCCCTATGTACAAGAATATAACTACTATAATACTGCCCCCTATGTACAAGAATATAACTACGATAATACTGCCTCCTATGTACAAGAATATAGCTACTATAATACTGCCCCCTATGTACAAGAATATAACTACTATAATACTGCCCCCTATGTACAAGAATATAACTACTATAATACTGCCCCTATGTACAAGAATATAACTACTATAATACTGCCCCTATGTACAAGAATATAACTACTATAATACTGCCCCTATGTACAAGAATATAACTACTATAATACTGCTCCTATGTACAAGAATATAACTACTATAATACTGTCCCCTATGTACAAGAATATAACTACTCTAATACTGCCCCCTATGTACAAGAAAATTACTACTATAATAAGGCCCCCTATGTACAAGAATATAACTACTATAATACTGCCCCCTATGTACAAGAATATAACTACTATAATACTGCCCCCTATGTACAAGAATATAACTACTATAATACTGCCCCCTATGTACAAGAATATAACTACGATAATACTGCCTCCTATGTACAAGAATATAGCTACTATAATACTGCCCCCTATGTACAAGAATATAACTACTATAATACTGCCCCCTATGTACAAGAATATAACTACTATAATACTGCCCCCTATGTACAAGAATATAACTACTATAATACTGCCCCTATGTACAAGAATATAACTACTATAATACTGCCACTATGTACAAGAATATAACTATTATAATACTGCTATGTACAAGAATATAACTACTATAATACTGTCCCCTATGTACAAGAATATAACTACTCTAATACTGTCCCCTATGTACAAGAATATAACTACTATAATACTGCCCCCTATGTACAAGAATATAACTACTATAATACTGCCTCCTATGTACAAGAATATAACTACTATAATACTGCCCCCTATGTACAAGAATATAACTACTATAATACTGCCCCCTATGTACAAGAATATAACTACTATAATACTGCCCCTATGTACAAGAATATAACTATTATAATACTGCCCTCTATGTACAAAAATATAACTACTATAATACTGCCCCCTATGTACAAGAATATAACTACTATAATACTGCCCCCTATGTACAAGAATATAACTACTATAATACTGCTCCCTATGTACAAGAATATAACTACTATAATACTGCCCCCTATGTACAAGAATATAACTACTATAATACTGCCCCCTATGTACAAGAATATAACGGCTATAATACTGCTCTCTGTGTACAAGAATATAACTACTATAATACTGCCCTCTATGTACAAAAATATAACTACTATAATACTGCCCCCTATGTACAAGAATATAACTACTATAATACTGCTCCCTATGTACAAGAATATAACTACTATAATACTGCCCCCTATGTACAAGAATATAACTACTATAATACTGCCCCCTATGTACAAGAATATAACTACTATAATACTGCCCCTATGTACAAGAATATAACTATTATAATACTGCCCTCTATGTACAAAAATATAACTACTATAATACTGCCCCCTATGTACAAGAATATAACTGCTATAATACTGCTCCCTATGTACAAGAATATAACTACTATAATACTGCCCCCTATGTACAAGAATATAACTACTATAATACTGCCCCCTATGTACAAGAATATAACTACTATAATACTGCCCCTATGTACAAGAATATAACTACTATAATACTGCCCCCTATGTACAAGAATATAACTACTATAATACTGCCCCTATGTACAAGAATATAACTATTATAATACTGCCCTCTATGTACAAAAATATAACTACTATAATACTGCCCCCTATGTACAAGAATATAACGGCTATAATACTTCTCTCTGTGTACAAGAATATAACTACTATAATACTGCCCTCTATGTACAAGAATATAACTACTATAATACTGCCTCCTATGTACAAGAATATAACTACTATAATACTGCCCCTATGTACAAGAATATAACTACTATAATACTGCCTCCTATGTACAAGAATATAACTACTATAATACTGCCCTCTATGTACAAGAATATAACTACTATAATACTGCCCCCTATGTACAAGAATATAACTACTATAATACTGCCCATATGTACAAGAATATAACTACTATAATACTGCCCCCTATGTACAAGAATATAATTACTATAATACTGCCCCCTATGTACAAGAATATAACTGCTATAATACTGCTCCCTGTGTACAAGAATATAACTACTATAATACTGCCCCCTATGTACAAGAATATAACTACTATAATACTGCCCATATGTACAAGAATATAACTACTATAATACTGCTCCTATGTACAAGAATATAACTACTATAATACTGCCCGCTATGTGCAAGAATATAACTACTATAATACTGCCCCCTATGTACAAGAATATAACTACTATAATACTGCCCATATGTACAAGAATATAACTACTATAATACTGCCCCCTATGTACAAGAATATAATTACTATAATACTGCCCCCTATGTACAAGAATATAACTGCTATAATACTGCTCCCTGTGTACAAGAATATAACTACTATAATACTGCCCCCTATGTACAAGAATATAACTACTATAATACTGCCCATATGTACAAGAATATAACTACTATAATACTGCCCCCTATGTACAAGAATATAACTACTATAATACTGCCCCCTATGTACAATTATATAACTACTATAATACTGCCCCCTATGTACAAGAATATAACTATTATAATACTGCTCCTATGTACAAGAATATAACTACTATAATACTGCTCCCTGTGTACAAGAATATAACTACTATAATACTGCCCCCTATGTACAAGAATATAACTACTATAATACGACCCCCTATGTACAAGAATATAACTACTATAATACTGCCCCCTATGTACAAGTATATAACTACTATAATACTGCCCCTATGTACAAGAATATAACTACTATAATACTGCCCCCTATGTACAATAATATAGCTAATAAAAACTGCCCGCTATGTACAAGAATATAACTACTATAATACTGCCCCCTATGTACAAGAATATAACTACTATAATATTGCCCCCTATGTACAAGAATATAACTACTATAATACTGCCCCCTATGTACAAGAATATAACTACGATAATACTGCCTCCTATGTACAAGAATATAGCTACTATAATACTGCCCCCTATGTACAAGAATATAACTACTATAATACTGCCCCCTATGTACAAGAATATAACTACTATAATACTGCCCCTATGTACAAGAATATAACTACTATAATACTGCCCCTATGTACAAGAATATAACTACTATAATACTGCCCCTATGTACAAGAATATAACTACTATAATACTGCTCCTATGTACAAGAATATAACTACTATAATACTGTCCCCTATGTACAAGAATATAACTACTCTAATACTGCCCCCTATGTACAAGAAAATTACTACTATAATAAGGCCCCCTATGTACAAGAATATAACTACTATAATACTGCCCCCTATGTACAAGAATATAACTACTATAATACTGCCCCCTATGTACAAGAATATAACTACTATAATACTGCCCCCTATGTACAAGAATATAACTACGATAATACTGCCTCCTATGTACAAGAATATAGCTACTATAATACTGCCCCCTATGTACAAGAATATAACTACTATAATACTGCCCCCTATGTACAAGAATATAACTACTATAATACTGCCCCCTATGTACAAGAATATAACTACTATAATACTGCCCCTATGTACAAGAATATAACTACTATAATACTGCCACTATGTACAAGAATATAACTATTATAATACTGCTATGTACAAGAATATAACTACTATAATACTGTCCCCTATGTACAAGAATATAACTACTCTAATACTGTCCCCTATGTACAAGAATATAACTACTATAATACTGCCCCCTATGTACAAGAATATAACTACTATAATACTGCCTCCTATGTACAAGAATATAACTACTATAATACTGCCCCCTATGTACAAGAATATAACTACTATAATACTGCCCCCTATGTACAAGAATATAACTACTATAATACTGCCCCTATGTACAAGAATATAACTATTATAATACTGCCCTCTATGTACAAAAATATAACTACTATAATACTGCCCCCTATGTACAAGAATATAACTACTATAATACTGCCCCCTATGTACAAGAATATAACTACTATAATACTGCTCCCTATGTACAAGAATATAACTACTATAATACTGCCCCCTATGTACAAGAATATAACTACTATAATACTGCCCCCTATGTACAAGAATATAACGGCTATAATACTGCTCTCTGTGTACAAGAATATAACTACTATAATACTGCCCTCTATGTACAAAAATATAACTACTATAATACTGCCCCCTATGTACAAGAATATAACTACTATAATACTGCTCCCTATGTACAAGAATATAACTACTATAATACTGCCCCCTATGTACAAGAATATAACTACTATAATACTGCCCCCTATGTACAAGAATATAACTACTATAATACTGCCCCTATGTACAAGAATATAACTATTATAATACTGCCCTCTATGTACAAAAATATAACTACTATAATACTGCCCCCTATGTACAAGAATATAACTGCTATAATACTGCTCCCTATGTACAAGAATATAACTACTATAATACTGCCCCCTATGTACAAGAATATAACTACTATAATACTGCCCCCTATGTACAAGAATATAACTACTATAATACTGCCCCTATGTACAAGAATATAACTACTATAATACTGCCCCCTATGTACAAGAATATAACTACTATAATACTGCCCCTATGTACAAGAATATAACTATTATAATACTGCCCTCTATGTACAAAAATATAACTACTATAATACTGCCCCCTATGTACAAGAATATAACGGCTATAATACTTCTCTCTGTGTACAAGAATATAACTACTATAATACTGCCCTCTATGTACAAGAATATAACTACTATAATACTGCCTCCTATGTACAAGAATATAACTACTATAATACTGCCCCTATGTACAAGAATATAACTACTATAATACTGCCTCCTATGTACAAGAATATAACTACTATAATACTGCCCTCTATGTACAAGAATATAACTACTATAATACTGCCCCCTATGTACAAGAATATAACTACTATAATACTGCCCATATGTACAAGAATATAACTACTATAATACTGCCCCCTATGTACAAGAATATAATTACTATAATACTGCCCCCTATGTACAAGAATATAACTGCTATAATACTGCTCCCTGTGTACAAGAATATAACTACTATAATACTGCCCCCTATGTACAAGAATATAACTACTATAATACTGCCCATATGTACAAGAATATAACTACTATAATACTGCTCCTATGTACAAGAATATAACTACTATAATACTGCCCGCTATGTGCAAGAATATAACTACTATAATACTGCCCCCTATGTACAAGAATATAACTACTATAATACTGCCCATATGTACAAGAATATAACTACTATAATACTGCCCCCTATGTACAAGAATATAATTACTATAATACTGCCCCCTATGTACAAGAATATAACTGCTATAATACTGCTCCCTGTGTACAAGAATATAACTACTATAATACTGCCCCCTATGTACAAGAATATAACTACTATAATACTGCCCATATGTACAAGAATATAACTACTATAATACTGCCCCCTATGTACAAGAATATAACTACTATAATACTGCCCCCTATGTACAATTATATAACTACTATAATACTGCCCCCTATGTACAAGAATATAACTATTATAATACTGCTCCTATGTACAAGAATATAACTACTATAATACTGCTCCCTGTGTACAAGAATATAACTACTATAATACTGCCCCCTATGTACAAGAATATAACTACAGTTACTCCCCGACTTGCGAACAGGTTCCGTTCCGGGAGCCCGTTCGCAAGTCCGTTTTGTTCGCAAGTCGAACAAGTAGTAGTATGGAGCGGGATCGCGGGTGGATCCCGCTCCATACAACGTCGGTTGCCGGCTGTTCTTACAGCGCGCACCCGGCGGCAGCAGTTCCGACGAGCCGCGCCGCTTGTCGGAACTGTTAACACTTTAAATACCGCTCTGACAGCGGTATTTAAAGTGTTAACAGTTCCGCCAAGCGGCGCGGCTCGTCGGAACTGCTGCCGCCGGGTGCCCCCGCTGTAAGAAACAGCCGGCACCCGACGTTCAGGGGGCCCGTACAGCGTCCCACGATGAGATCGCGGGACGCTGTGTGGTTGCTAGGCAGCCGGGGACCTCCTGAAAGGCCCCAGGGCTGTCTATGCAGAGTGCCCATCAAGCGCACGGCTTGCTAGGCGCTCTGCATAGACAGCCCTGGGGCCTTTCAGAAGGCCCCCGGCTGCCCAGCAACCGCGATGTGACCGGACAGGCTTCTATCAGGCTTGATAGAAGCCTCTCCGCTCCCTGCACAGCATGATGTAATGCCATAGCATTACATCATACTGTGCAGAACAGATTGTTCGCAACTAGCGAAATTCGCAAGTCGAATGTTCGCAAGTCGGGGACTATCTGTACTATAATACTGCCTCCTATGTACAAGAATATAACTACTATAATACTGCCTCCTATGTACAAGAATATAACTACTATAATACTGCCCCCTATGTACAAGAATATATCTATTATAATACTGCCCCCTATGTACAAGAATATAACTACTATAATACTGCTCCTATGTACAAGAATATAACTACTATAATACTGCCCCGTATGTACAAGAATATAACTACTATAATACTGCCCCTATGTACAAGAATATAACTACTATAATACTGCCCCTATGTACAAGAATATAACTACTGTAATACTGCCCCTATGTACAAGAATATAACTACTATAATACTGCCTCCTATGTACAAGAATATAACCACTATAATACTGCCCCCTATGTACAAGAATATAACTACTATAATACTGCCTCCTATGTACAAGAATATAACTAATATAATACTGCCCCCTATGTACAAGAATATAACCACTATAATACTGCCCCCTATGTACAAGAATATAACTACTATAATACTGCTCCCTATGTACAAGAATATAACTACTATAATACTGCCCCCTATGTACAAGAATATAACCACTATAATACTGCCCCCTATGTACAAGAATATAACTACTATAATACTGCCTCCTATGTACAAGAATATAACTAATATAATACTGCCCCCTATGTACAAGAATATAACTACTATAATACTGCCCCCTATGTACAAGAATATAACTACTATAATACTGCCCCTATGTACAAGAATATAACTGCTATAATACTGCTCCCTATGTACAGGAATATAACTACTATAATACTGCCTCCTATGTACAAGAATATAACTACTATAATACTGCCCCTATGTACAAGAATATAACTGCTATAATACTGCTCCCTATGTACAGGAATATAACTACTATAGTACTGCCCCCTATGTACAAGAATATAACTACTATAATACTCCCTATGTACAAGAATATAACTACTATAATACTGCCTCCTATGTACAAGAATATAACTACTATAATACTGACCCCTATGTACAAGAATATAACTACTATAATACTGCCCCCTATGTACATGAATATAACTAGTATAATACTGCCCCCTATGTACAAGAATATAACTACTATAATACTGCCCTCTATGTACAAGAATATAACTACTATAATACTTTCCCCTATGTACAAGAATATAACTACTATAATACTGCCCCCTATGTACATGAATATAACTAGTATAATACTGCCCCCTATGTACAAGAATATAACTACTATAATACTGCCCCCTATGTACAAGGATATAGCTACTATAATACTGACCCCTATGTACAAGAATATAACTACTATAATACTGCCCCCTATGTACAAGAATATAACTACTATAATACTGCCTCCTATGTACAAGAATATAACTACTATAAATACTGCCCCTATGTACAAGAAAAATGGATTATACCTACCTGATAATCGGGTTTCCAGTAGTCTCCACGACAGCACCAATTGAGATTTCCTCCTCCTGGTAGGACAGGAACATACTGAGAGGTTAAAAGCTCCCCCCCTTCCCCACTTTCCTCAGTGGATTCTAACGAATTGCCGGGGCAGGAGCTAAACTTAAATTTCTTCCCCTAACCGGGGTTTTTTTTTTTTTTTTTTTAATTTATATATTATATTACTTTCTTAGGGGGGGGGGGGGGGGAGGTACGGGTGCTGTCGTGGAGACTACTGGAAACCCGATTATCAGGTAGGTATAATCCATTTTTTCCCCCAGTCGTCTCCACGACAGCACCAATTGAGACGTACCAACTAAAGTTTATTAGGGTGGGATTGCTGCCGAGAGGACTTTGCGGCCGAAGGCCATGTCCTCGTCCTGCTGCACTTTTACCTATAATGTTTAATGAACGTGTGGGTTTTTTTCCAGACTGCGGCCTTGCAAATTTGCTCGACCGAGGCTGAGCTGTGTTCGGCCCATAAGGACCCTACTGCCCTTGTGGAATGGGCTTTAAGAGCTAACGGGATTTCCTTCCTGAGGGCCTTATAGGATTCTATGATGGCCAGGCGGATCCACCTGGCTATGGACCTTTTTGCTGCTTTGTTACCCTTATTTGGGCCACTGAACTGGACGAACAAGTTGTCATCCCGTCTCCAGTGGCTCGTTGTATCTATGTAGGCTAGGACTGCTCTCCTAACGTCCAGACAGCTTAGGGTTCTTTCCTCCTCGTTTTTTGGGTTACTAAAAAATGAGGGGATTATTATATCCTGGGACCTATGAAAATCTGACACTACTTTCGGCATAAAGGCAGGGTCTGTTTTAAATATTAGTTTGGTGTCTGCGATTTTCATGAACGGGTGGCGGATGGACAAGGCCTGTAGTTCGCTAACCCGTCTTGCGGAGGTGATGGCTACTAAGAAGATGGTTTTGATTGTAAGCATTCTTATAGGTAGCGCCTCGATCGGTTCGAATGGTACCGCTGTCATGGCCCTTAGAGCCCAATTAAGATTCCAGTCTGGAAACAGGTTTATGGGCCTAGGGTGTAGTCTAGCTGCCGCTGTTAGGAACCTGTGGACCCATCTGTCGTCTGCGAATTTTGTGTCGCAAATGGCGCTAAGGGCTGAAACCTGGACCTTTAGGGTGCTCGGGGAGAGGCCCATCTCTAGGCCCTCCTGCAGGAATTCTAAGATTAGCGGAGTGTCGGGGATAGAATCCCCGCGATCCCTTCCCTGTCTCCATGAGGAAAACCTTCTCCAGACCTTCTGGTAGATCAGGTGGGTCGTCTTTTCCCTACTGGACATTAGGGTTTCTACTACTTTCTCTGAGAATCCTTTCTTTCTTAGTGAGGATTCCTCAAGAGCCATGCCGTTAAATGGAGCTTGTCTAGGCCGGGGTGGTTCAGTGGCCCCTGCGATAGAAGATCTGTCCAGGTAGGGAAGGTGACTGGGTCCTGGACGCTCAGTGTTGCCAGAAGACCGAACCAGCTTCTTTTCGGCCAGAAGGGGGTCACCAGGATTAGCGTGCATACCTGGGTTCTGAAGTGCTGTAAGACCCTGGGGATTAGTGGTATGGGAGGAAAGGCGTACGCCAGTCCTTGTCGCCAGTCCTGGCCTAGGGCGTCTACTGCTGTCGGACGATCTCCTGGCCGGAGGGAGAAAAAGTTGCCTACTTTTGTGTTCTCCCTGGTTGTGAAGAGGTCCAACTGTGGGGTCCCCCACTGGTTGGTTAGGATTCTGAATGCCTCTGGGGAGAGGGACCATTCTCCTGGGTCTATTTGCTTCCTGCTGAGGAAGTCTGCTTTTTCGTTTAGTGTCCCCTTCAAGTGGGTTGCCGTGATCGAAAGGATCCGGCCCTCCGCCCAGTGAAAGATTTTCTGTGTGATGCTTTGCAGTGCGGGAGATCTTGTGCCCCCTTGGTGTCGTATATGGGCGACCGCGGTGATATTGTCTGACAGTATCTTTATGTGTTGGTTCTGTAGCGAGTTGCCCAACTGCTGTAGAACCTGCCAAACTGCCTGTAGTTCTCTGTAATTTGAGGACTGTTCTTTTATCCTCTGAGGCCAGGGACCCTGAAAGAACTGGTTCCCCACATGCGCTCCCCATCCCCAGGCGCTTCTGTTGTGATGTGGGTGGCTGGGTTTTGTAGCCAGTGAACCCCTCTCCGCAGGTTCTCTGGGGATGTCCACCAACGCAGGGATGTTTTCACCCCGTTTGGGATGTACATTCTTGCTCCTAACGAGGACTGCCTTTTGTCCCACGAGGATAGGACTACGGCTTGCAGGGCTCTGGTGTGGGCCTGGGCCCATGCTACTCCTGGAATGCATGATGTCAAGCTCCCCAGGAGAGACATTGCTTCCCGAATTGTGCAGAATCGTCTTCGTAGGAAAGTTTTGACTATTCTGCGGATTTTTTGTATTCTCTCCTCGGATAGGTAGAAGCATTGCGATTCTGAGCCGAGCGTTATTCCCAGAAACGTCTTCTGCTTGTCGGGATCTAGGCTGGATTTTTCCCAGTTTATGATCCATCCTAACGATTGGAGAAGTTCTAGTACTGTCTCCAGGTGTTTTGTTAGGAGTTTTTTGGACTCTGCTATTAATAGAACATCGTCCAGGTAGGGTACTACTAGGACCGATTTTTTCCTCAGGTGGGCGGCTACCTCCGCCATAATTTTGGTAAAGATTCTGGGGGCTGAGGATATCCCGAAGGGCAGGCATCTGAATTGGTGGTGCTCTATTCTTCTGCCCATGTCCACTGCGAACCGCAGGTATTTCTGAGACTCTTTGTGGATCGGAATGTGAAAATAAGCGTCCTTTAGGTCGATGGATGCCATGTAGGCTCCTCTGGGGATCAACTTTATCGTCGAGGAGATGGTTTCCATTTTGAATCTCCTGTATCGGACGCAGGTGTTTAGGTTTTTCAGATTTATTATCATCCGATGTTTCCCGCCTGGTTTTTTTACTAGAAAGAGCCTGGAATAATGGCCCTGGGTTTCCTCATTTCGCGGTACGGGAGATATTGCGTTTAATAGTTGCAAGTCGCGCACGCTTTGCCTTAGTAGATGTAACTGTTTTATTGAGGCTTCCGTGGTAATAAATTTCCTTCTGGGGATGGACACCAGCTCTATCCGGTATCCCTGCTGTAAGATCTTTGGGATCCATGGGCCCCCGCAGATTGCGGCCCATTGATCCACAACGCTCCCCAGCCTTGCCCCTACGGGGATGGCGTTAGGGTCTCTGCTTCAGCTCCCCCTGGTGGGGGTTGAAGAGGATATTCCTTCCTCTGCCCCCCTTGGGGTAACTCCAGCGGCCTGTCTTGCCCTTGCCTCGGTAGGCCTCGGGCTGTTGCATTGGAGCCCGGGAAAAGGTCTTCCCTCTCTGTGGCTTTTCTTCAGGGAACCCTTTTTTTCTGTCGGACGCTTTTTCTAGAATTTTGTCTAGATCCGGTCCGAACAAAAATTGGCCGTAGAATGGGAGGGCATGTAAGCCGTGTACCGGGGTGGGCTCCCCAGGATACAGCGAAGTCACAAACAAGAAAAACGTCTCTGACACCAGTTCAGGGGCAAACCGAATTTTACTAAAGCACTGTGGCCCATGTGACCACAAACAATGGGTAACCCGACAAAACTCACATACACTCAGCCAGATGGCGGAGGCCCTTGTTCTGTACAGCGCTGTACGCCCCAAAGGGCGCTACTATAATAAACTATGCTTTTACCTAAATAAACCGGCCCCTTGTTACCTATTAATACTGCTACTAAGGAACAAAGGAAAGGGAGAGTGATCTGAGTACCGGCGGTGCAGCACAACAGCTTACAGACTTACCCACACTGACTCTATCCCCCCAAACCCAATACAATGAGGAGCATGTATAAAGAACAGCGGCCATATAGCCAGGGGAATGTTCTCCAGTAGCTTCTTACTGATGGCTGAAGTGTGGCCTGACACGGTCCATAACCCTACCTAGTCTAACTACAGGCCAAAATGCAGTCCCAAGTAACTTGGCGCCAAAATATGGTGTCTTGCGTGCACATAGACCGGTCTGCTGTTTGATCGGCCAAAAAGTCTAGACGGATGAGGGGCTCCTCCAGAAAAGCGTGCGGTACCGCAGAGAGCCGTAACTTCCTCAGCGGCATCCAGTATTGTACACACAATATCCAGTCTCGCTCCGGTTGTTCAGCAACATCCCCGACAGCAAGTCCTCTCCCATCCAGTGGGCATCTGAATCCGCTGTAGCTCCGATCCCTTCAGGATACGACCTCCGTCCCTCTTCCGTAGCTCCACTCAAAATGGCTTCCTCGACAAACTGACACCTCGCAGTGTACGCACGCTTTTAATTTTCTCTCCTCCCGTGCGCACGCTGTAACCAGGCAACGGGTTCTCCAATCACAGGCTACCATGGTCCTGTCACCTCACAGCTTGACCATCATCTTTTCTGCAGAACAGCGACCTCTTGTGGACAAAAAGTAAAACACACAGAAGTGGACTATTTACAGTAACAAGAACAATGTACACATATTGGAGGCTGTCTCACCCTCTCACATGCCACCCCACTAGAGGTTGACGCCCCCGGCAACCTTCCCCAAACAAACTCGTCCTGCGCATAGCACAGTGGAGGTACGCCAGCGTTGGACCTAGTTGTCCTACGCAGAGTCATAGAGTCAAGGGAGTTGGGCGCAGTCACTGAACGATGCACTGCTGATTGTGTAGCTCCCTCCCTGGGTGTCGGATTTGTCTGAACTGGAACCTCCGCCGGGATAGGGACTGAGATGACCCAGCTTTCCTCTTCTAAGGGAGGTTCCCTAGTACTCATGGCGGGTGTAGACACCTCCTTCTCAGCTGCGGCCTCTTCAAAGTTACAACGTCTCAACATATTACGGTGTAGACTCCGCGAGGGTCCCCCAGTTCCTACTGGCTCTACTTCATAAACTGGTAGGTCAGGATCTACCCTTCGCTTCACCATATACGGAACCGCCTCCCACCGCCCATCCAACTTTCCAGATGGCCTCTTGGCCCGGACTACCACTCGGTCACCCGGAGTGAACTCATCTCTCTGCACTGGTCTTGAGTTTGGGTGCACCACTTGCCTCAGGCGTTCTCCCACAACCCTGTGCACCGCTCTCAACCGACGGCGGTGTTCTTGTACCCATGCTGTAGTATTCAGGGGTGGCCCCATCGGGTCGGGCATGTGGAGATCCTCAATCTCCTGGCCTGCTCTCCCGAACATCAGCATATGGGGAGAGTAACCTGTAGTGTTATGTACCCTGTTGTTATAAGCCCACATCAGTTCGGGCAAATACTCTGGCCAACGAGCCTTTTGGCTATCCTCCAAAGTTCGCAGCATCTGTATCAAGGTGCGGTTGAACCGTTCACACGCCCCATTCCCTTGGGGGTGGTATGGGGTCGTGCGGGAACGTTCAATCCCATAGAGCTGATACAACTCGCCCATCAGAGTACCCTGGAAACAAGCCCCTTGATCGGAATGAATTCTCTGTGGACACCCAAACACCTGTATAAAATGTTTACAAACTGCTTTTGCAGCCGATTCTGTCATTTGATCTCTGGTGGGTATGGCCACCGCATATTTAGTGAAATGGTCTGTCATGACTAAACAGTAGGAATGTCCTGAGGTAGAGTACCCAATCTGCACATAGTCAATCATCAAAATCTCTAGGGGGGCAGATGTACTGATAGTTTGTATAGGAGCCCGTTCTTCGGGACCCTTACTCAATCCACAGGGCTGACACTTGAGACAGGCCTCAGTCACCATGTCTCCCAAGTCAGGACAATACACCAATCGCTGGAGCCATTTGTATGTTTTATCGCTCCCAAAATGGGCGCCCCTGTCATGGGCCTCCCGGGCTGCTGCCGGCCCCAGCAACATGGGAATGACAATCTGTTGTCGGTACTGCAACTCTGACTGTAGGTATATGGTCCTGCACAGGACCCCCTGGACAACGCTCAATTTATCCCACTGTCTTAGCAGCCTTTGACCCTCTGGCGTTAAGCTGGCTCGCTCTTCAGGCCGAGGCCATATTTTGCTCTGGACCCACTGCTTCACTTTCTTTAGGTCCGGGCAGCTATTTTGGACTCTCTCCCAATCTGCTAACGTCTTTCCCAACACCATTGGCATTCCCGAAGCCACCCCACTTGAATGCGTTATGTTCTGGAAAGTGGGCGCCCTGCCAAGATCCGGGATTTCGATGTCCTCTAGCTCTTCATCACCACTCTGGGTCGGCAATCCAACGGGAACTCGGGAAAGCGCATCCGCGTTGCCATTTTCTCTCCCCGACCGGAACCGGATACAATATTGGTACTTGGAGAGGCGAGCCATCCATCTCTGTTCAAGAGCCCCTAGCTTGGCATTCTCCAAGTGCGCTAACGGGTTATTGTCTGTCATCACAGTCACTGCGGCACCCGTCAGGTACTCCGCAAACTTTTCGGTCATGGCCCACACCAGTGCCAAAAGTTCCAACTTAAAAGAGCTATAGTTGTCGGGATTGCGCTCCGACTCCCTTAAAGACCGGCTGCCATAAGCAATCACTCTTTCACGTCCATCTTGAATTTGAGATAGCACGGCCCCCAGACCATGGAGGCTTCCGTCAGTGTACAACAAGAACGGGGTGTCAAACCGTGCATAAGCCAGGATCGGGGCACTGGTTAGAACCTTCTTTATCGCCTTGAAAGCCTCTTGTTGCCGTGACTCCCACTCAATGGGACGATTCTTGGGTCCTCCAGCCGTGCCTCTCAGCAGCTCATTTAGCGGACTAGCCAGGTGAGCAAACTTGGGTATGAACCTTCGGTAATACCCGGCCAACCCCAGAAAAACCTGCACCTCCCGTAGGGTCTTTGGTTGGGGCCACTGTTGGACGGCCTCCACCTTACTGGTAGTCGGCTGCACCCCCTCTGGGGTAACCACATGCCCAAGGTACTCTATCTGCTGCTTGAACAGTTGGCACTTTTTGGGCTTGACTTTAAGCCCATGGTCTCGCAGCCGTCCTAGGACCTGTCACAGCTTCTGAAGATGGTCTTCAAAGGAGGTCCCAAACACTACCACATCGTCCAAGTAGATCAATACCGACTCAAAGTTGAGGTCACCCAGACAATGCTCCATCAACCGCTGAAATGTCCCCGGGGCATTAGTCAGGCCGAACGGCATCCTGTTAAACTCATAGAGTCCCATGGGTAGGATGAAGGCTGTTTTCGCCTTGTCCTTTTCGGCCACGGGCACTTGCCAATACCCGCTGGCCAGGTCGAGAGTTGAAAAGAACTTGGCATGACCTAGGGAGGACAGCGACTCTTCAATCCGCGGAAGAGGGTAGGCATCCCGAATGGTCTGTGCATTTAGCTTCCGGTAGTCTACACAGAACCGAAGACCCCCGTCTTTCTTCCGCACCAGGACCACTGGGGCAGCCCAAGGGCTCTGACTCTCCTGTATCACCCGGGTTTCCAACATGCTGGCCACCATCTCTTTCACTTCCTGGTAAATCTGGGGTGGGATCTGTCTGTACCGCTCCCTGATTGGCGTGGCATCGCCGGTAGGTATTTCGTGTTCGATACCAGAAACACACCCGAAGTCCTCATCATGCCTCGAGAATGCCTCCTGGAATTCCCACAGAGTCTCCTCCAGAAGCGTCTGTTGCCCCGGAGTCAGGGCCCGGAGATCCACCCCCATCAGGGCAATAATCACTCGACCGTTCCACTCCGACGTCGGGGCCTTTTTTTGCTTGATCTCTACTGCAAAGGTCCAGGCTGACCTTCTATCTGGCTGTAGTGTGAAGCCTCTCCACCAGAGGATATCCCCCTCAGACACATAAACTTCGGCCAACAAGGTATTTCCAGGAACAGTCAACTCACTGTCTGAAACATTAATGCAGCGTACTGGCACACATCCATCCTTAACAGTGGCAAGAGCCCGAGCTACCAGGGGATGGGCTGACCTTTCCCCTTGGGGCGCGGGCTCGATTAAAACCTCTAGCCTATTCAGCTTCCTCCCAGCTCCTACCGGCAGCATCAAGATTTGTTCCCGTCGTGGAGGGATCTTCATCGGGGCCCTCAGTGGTACCTTCATGCGCCCAATAGCCTTATCAGACATGATGCTCTTTTGCAGACTGTAGCTCCTCACCATATGCTGCAAAACCTTCTGAGTCGGCCGATGTGAGGTGGCCCACTGCCAGTATTTAGGCCCTTCCTTGGCATAAAGATGTTGGTCTAGGTCTCTCAGCACGTTCATTCCCAGCGTTACATCTAACCCTTTCCTCGAGGGGTGATCCACCAGTACGACCCCCTTCCTGCCAATATCCTGCCCAAATAGGCAGACCCGCATCCAGACTATGCCTCGTACATTCATCTCCCCGTTATTTGCAGCCGTCAATCTGATGACACTCCCATCTTCCGGCTCTATCATGTGGCCGAAATGTCTCTCAAAGAACTCCAGAGGCATCAGGGTGCACTCCGACCCAGTATCAACTAGGCAGCTTACTTTCTTGCCTTCCATCACCGCTTCCATAACAGGGCTGTTAGCATACAGATCGCGATCATCGTGTACAGGACTTGGACCTTGATGAACTGCCACAGTTCGCCCTGTTACTGCGGCGGTTGGGAGTTTAACGGCGGCTCAGGCTCCACCTGCATCGCGCACTCTCTGGCGATATGGCCATACTGTTGGCAGTACCAGCAGAGGGGTCCCCGCGATCTCTGAACACTAGAAGGACCTCTGTTGGTGGGCCCACACACCTGGCTTATCCTTGATGGAGCCAGGTGGGGTGGTGGGACCATTTTTGGAGCCTGGGGTGACCCTGCTTTCATCTGGGACACTTCTAATCGGAGTTCCCTCAACTCTGTCCGCAGGGCCTGGACTATATCCTTCAGGGACTCCGAGTTTTCCGGACCCGATCGACCTCTGGTCACTCCGGTGCTACTTACTGCTTTCACAGCCACAGGCATGGGCTCCTCTTCCCTCTCTACTGCAGCCAGGTAAACCTGGTAGAATGTCAGTTCAGGCGTCGCCCAGGCTATCTCTTGCATCTTGTCCTGCAAGAACTTATTGGATAACCCTATTATGAACTGGTCGCGTAATAGCCGCTCCATCCCCCGGAAGGCTCCCATAGCCTCTGGGTCCCGCCGCTGCACTTCATTCAATATCTCCTGTAGGGCGTTAGAATATTGCATCAAAGTCTCGTCCTCCCGTTGTGACCGATTGAAGAACTGGCTTCGCAATTGTGCTACCTTGGTGCGTCCCCATTGAGCTACTTCCAGCAGGGACAATATTTTGTCTAAGGTGTCCCTCTCTGACTCGGGCCGCACCATTACAGTCCGTCTTACGTCACCCACTAAGGCCCCCAACGCTATTTCCGCACGCACCTCAGGGGTCAGGTTGCACATTTTAACCACGCTTCGCAGCCTTTCGGCCCAGTCCTGCAACGTCATGTTTTTCCCGTTGAATTTGGGCAGTTGCTGCATTAATGCCCCAACTGACAAGTATCCTACCTGGGCTAAAGTGACAGGCGTGGGCTGTAATGACAGTGCTGGGGCACCCTGAGCTGAACCCTGGGCCGGCGCTACTGGATTAATTTCTGCCGTGTTCCCATCCATAACGGTCGCTGTATCCTGCCGACTACGCCAAGTTGTAAGCCGTGTACCGGGGTGGGCTCCCCAGGATACAGCGAAGTCACAAACAAGAAAAACGTCTCTGACACCAGTTCAGGTGCAAACCGAATTTTACTAAAGCTCTGTGGCCCACGTGACCACAAACAATGGGTAACCCAACAAAACTCACGTACACTCAGCCAGATGGCGGAGGCGCTTGTGCTGTACAGCTCTGTACTCCCCAAAGGGCGCTACTATAATAAACTATGCTTTTACCTAACGGACAGGCCTAAATAATCCTGCCCCTTGTTACCTATTAATACCGCTACTAAGGAACAAAGGAAAGGGAGAGTGATCTGAGTACGGCGGTGCAGCACAACAGCTTACAGACTTACCCACACTGACTCTATCCCCCCAGACCCAATACAATAAGGGACATGTATAAAGAACAGCAGCTATAAAGCCAGGTGAATGTTCTCCAGAAGCTTCTTACTGATGGCTGAAGTGTGGCCTGACACGGTCCATAACCCTACCTAATCTAACCACAGGCCAAAATGCAGTCCCAAGTAACTTGGCGCCAAAATATGGTGTCTTGCGTGCACATAGACCGGTCTGCTGTTTGATCGGCCAAAAAGTCTAGACGGATGAGGGGCTCCTCCAGAAAAGCGTGCGGTACCGCAGAGAGCCGTTACTCACTTCCTCAGCGGCATCCAGTATTGTCCACACAATATCCAGTCTCGCTCCAGTTGTTCAGCAACATCCCCGACAGCAAGTTCTCTCCCATCCAGTGGGCATCTGAATCCGCTGTAGCTCCGATCCCTTCAGGATACGACCTCCGTCCCTCTTCCGTAGCTCCACTCAAAATGGCTTCCTCGACCAACTGCCCAACTCACAGTGTACGCACGCTTTTAATTTTCTCTCCTCCCGTGCGCACGCTGTAACCAGGCAACGGGTTCTCCAATCACAGGCTACCATGGTCCTGTCACCTCACAGCTTGACCATCATCTTTTCTGCAGAACAGTGACCTCTTGTGGACAAATAGTAAAACACACAGAAGTGGACTATTTACAGTAACAAGAACAATGTACACATATTGGAGGCTGTCTCACCCTCTCACAGGCACATAATTTATTTTTTGAGGCCAGGTCGCCTGACCATGATTTCAGCCATAACACGCTTCTGGCTGAGTTAGAGCGGGCTGTGGCCTTTGCTGAAAGTTTGACGGTCTCGGCCGCGGCGTCCGCTAGGAAGTTAGTTGCCATGCGCAAGATGGGAAGGGAGTTTAGGATCTGATCCCTCGGCGTTTTATTGGTTAGGTGTAGTTCCAGCTGCTCTAACCATACCCCCAGGGTCCGCGCCACGCAAGTGGCTGCGATCCCTGGCCTAAGGATGTTTGCCGCTGCCTCCCATGATTTCTTTAGGAGGCCCTCTGCTTTGCGATCCATGGGGTCTTTTAGCTGTGCGGCGTCCTCAAAGGGAAGAGTCGTCCTCTTGGCTACCTTGGCCACCGCGACGTCTACTTTAGGTATTTCATCCCAGCTTGCGCAAACTTCCTCTTCAAAAGGGTATCTCCTTTTTACGCCTCGAGCGGAGAAGGAGCCTGCGTCTGGTTTACTCCACTCTTTCTGAATTATTTTAGTGATATTTTTGTGGACAGGGAAGGTATGCTTACGCCTCTCCCCAAGTCCACCGAATATCTCATCCTGTAGAGTCCGTGGCTCTCTGGGCTGTTCCATTTTTAGTGTAGCCCTGACTGATTTAATTAGTTCCGTCAAGTCGTCTTGATGGAATAAATATTTCCTGTAGTCCTCCTCCTCTGAGGACTCCTCGGCCGCCTGATCCTCTTGCTCTGATCCGATGGAATTCTCGGAATCAGAAGGCTCCTCGGGAACATACGCCTTTTTCTGGCATTTCGCTGGCGGTGCCGGCTGTGACGTTAGGGCTGATCGAACCTCCTCCTTCACCAGCTTCCTAACGTCGTCCATGAATCCCCCTGATTCCTCTTTGACTAGCCTAGCCACGCATGCCTTGCATAGAGGCCTCTGGTACGTGGCTGGCAGTCTCGTCCCGCATTCCACGCATTTTCGCAGTTTTGTTCTGGGGGTGATGTCTTTTTTATCCCCCTGACAAACTAAGCATTTTCGCGGGTAAACATGCAATTTTTCCATATACAACATACTGGATATATGCATTGTATTTTTTGCCGCACTGGCTACTTACGGCCGCTGAGGCTGAGGTTTCAGCTGTCTCTGGGGCTGGAGCACTCATTTCTGTACCGGTGCTGCAGACACCCTGCGACCTGTAGTGCTGGTATGTTCTGGCTTCTCTCAGGTTCCTATCTCTTTTGAATTTTCGCGCTCCTGCGCTAAGCCCCGCCCCCTCCACTCCTGATGCAGACACGATGACGTCATCACGCTGGACACGTGACGCGGCGCCCCGCCCCCTGCCGTCAAAGAGCTTCCTGGAGCGCCGCGCTGTAATTTCTGCCGGAGGACGAGGGGGACTGAGGCTCCCGCTTTGTACCCCCCATGGGCCGCCGCGGGAGGAACCTGGCCCGGGGGTTACCACCCCATGTGGCGTCCCGGGAGTCGTCTTGGCTGAGAAGGGAGGACAGGGTGAGCCACTGCCCTCCGATCCGCCGCTATGTAGAATTTTGCTGCCTTCTCCACCAGCTCCTCTCAGCGATCCTGCCTCCTGGCAGGACAGGAAGACACTGAGGAAAGTGGGGAGGGAGGGAGGCTTTTAACCTATCAGTATGTTCCTGTCCTACCAGGAGGAGGCAATCTCAATTGGTGCTGTCGTGGAGAGGACTGGGGGAAATATAACTACTATAATACTGCCCCCTATGTACAAGAATATAACTACTATAATACTGCCCCCTATGTACAAGAATATAACTACGATAATACTGCTCCCTATGTACAAGAATATAACTACTATAATACTGCCCCCCTATGTACAAGAAAATAACTACTATAATACTGCCCCCTATGTACAAGAATATAACTACTATAATACTGCCCCCTATGTACAAGAATATAACTACTATAATACTGCCCCCTATGTACAAGAATATAACTACTATAATACTGCCCCCTATGTATAAGAATATAACTACTATAATACTGCCCCCTATGTACAAGAATATAACTATTATAATACTGCCTCCTGTGTACAAGAATATAACTACTATAATACTGCTCCTATGCACAAGAATATAACTACTATAATACTGCCCCTATGTACAAGAATATAACTACTATAATACTGCCCCTATGTACAAGAATATAACTACTATAATACTGCCCCCTATGTACAAGAATATAACTACTATAATACTGCCCCCTATGTACAAGAATATAACTACTATAATACTGCTCCCTATGTACAAGAATATAACTACTATAATACTGCCCCTATATATAAGAATAAAACTACTATAATACTGCCCCTATGTACAAGTATATAACTACTATAATACTGCCCCCTATGTAAAAGAATATAACTACTATAATACTGCCCCTATGTACAAGAATATAACTACTATAATACTGCCCCCTATGTAAAAGAATATAACTACTTTAATACTGCCCTCTATGTACAAGAATATAACTACTATAATACTGCCCCTATGTACAAGAATATAACTACTATAATACTACCTCCTATGTACAAGAATATAACTACTATAATACTGCCCCCTATGTACAAGAATATAACTACTATAATACTGCTCCCTATGTACAAGAATATAACTACTATAATACTGCTCCCTATGTACAAGAATATAACTACTATAATACTACCCCCTATGTACAAGAATATAACTACTACAATACTACCCCCTATGTACAAGAATATAACTACTATAATACTGCCCCCTATGTACAAGAATATAACTACTATAATACTGCCCCCTATGTACTAGAATATAACTACTATAATACTGCCCCCTATGTACAAGAATATAACTACTATAATACTGCCCCCTATGTACAAGAATATAACTACTATAATACTGCCTCCTATGTACAAGAATATAACTACTATAATACTGCTCCTATGTACAAGAATATAACTACTATAATACTGCCCCTATGTACAAGAATATAACTACTATAATACTGCTCCCTATGTACAAGAATAGAACTACTATAATACTGCCTCCTATGTACAAGAATATAACTACTATAATACTGCTCCCTATGTACAAGAATATAACTACTATAATACTGCTCCTATGTACAAGAATATAACTACTATAATACTGCCCGCTATGTACAAGAATATAACTACTATAATACTGCCCCTATGTACAAGAATATAACTACTATAATACTGCCCCGTATGTACAAGAATATAACTACTATAATACTGCTCCTATGTACAAGAATATAACTACTACAATACTGCCCTCTATGTACAAGAATATAACTACTATAATACTGCTCCATATGTACAAGAATATAACTACTATAATACTGCTCTCTATGTACAAGAATATAACTACTATAATACTGGCCCCTATGTACAAGAATATAACTACTATAATACTGCCCCCTATGTGCAAGAATATAACTACTATAATACTGCCTCCTATGTACAAGAATATAACTACTATAATACTGCCCCCTATGTACAAGAATATAACTACTATAATACTGCCTCCTATGTACAAGAATATAACCACTATAATACTGCCCCCTATGTACAAGAATATAACTACTATAATACTGCCCCCTATGTACAAGAATATAACTACTATAATACAGCCCCCTATGTACAAGAATATAACTACTATAATACTGCCCCCTATGTACAAGAATATAACTACGATAATACTGCTCCCTATGTACAGGAATATAACTACTATAATACTGCCTCGTATGTACAAGAATATAACTACTATAATACTGCTCCCTATGTACAAGAATATAACTACTATAATACTGCTCCTATGTACAAGAATATAACTGCTATAATACTGCCCCCTATGTACAAGAATATAACTACTATAATACTGCCTCCTATGTACAAGAATATAACTACTATAATACTGCCCCCTATGTACAAGAATATAACTACTATAATACTGCTCCCTATGTGCAAGAATATAACTACTATAATACTGCCTCCTATGTACAAGAATATAACTGCGATAATACTGCTCCCTATGTACAAGAATATAACTACTATAATACTGCCCCCTATGTACAAGAATATAACTACTATAATACTGCCCCCTATGTACAAGAATATAACTACTATAATGCTGACCCCTATGTACAAGAATATAACTACTATAATACTGCCCCCTATGTACAGGAATATAACTACTATAATACTGCCCCCTATGTACAAGAATATAACTACTATAATACTGCCCCCTATGTACGAGAATATAACTACTATAATACTGCCCCCTATGTACAAGAATATAACTACTATAATACTGCCCCTATTTACAAGAATATAACTACTATAATGATCTTTTTATTTAAAAACTTGCAACAAAATTATTACAATATATTTACAATAAAAACATAAGAATCAACAACGAAAACAGAAAAACAGAACAAATTAAACTGCAGACCAACCGCACAGACGTTGGCACCCGGATCCTCCTCCAGTTTATACTTTGTCAATTGTTTTCTAGGTCTTTCTTATATACTGTTTTCAGACTTTCAATGATGTTCTTCACGACATTATTACAGGGGTTGACTTCCTTATTGATGACCAGGCAGCATCTTGCACACCACAGATGGTACACGGTCACCACATTTATCACATATAGAGTACTTCTGTTATATTCACTAAGCTGAGGCAGGAAGTCTCCATACACTACTTGACAATATGGCTGCCTTCTCAGTTGGGGTAACTGCAGGGTCAGAGACACCGCCTCCCATAACTGTATACTAAATGGACAGTCTAAAAGAAGACGCTCCATAGTCTCTACACACTGACCACACTCTTCTCTAGGACAAGATCTGTTTGATACATTGCGACATTACAAATTGTCTCTGACATACATCTTCCCATGAAATGCCAGCCATGCCACATCCCTCATGTGTGTCGGCACTCTAGAATCCTGTAAGATTTGTGCAGTCTGTTTCACATCTCAATGTGGCGCCCCCCTCAGCTGTATCTGGACACTGAACGGAGATCCCAACAATTTGTCATAGATCTCCTTCCTACTGGACAATCTGACCTCATCATACAAAATCCTCCACTTAATGATCTTACTGATGATATGTACTCCATACCAAGACACGTTGTTCTTAATACGTCCTGAGATCCTCTTAATGGCATCACCTACCGACCATACAGATACAAATTGCTGGATCTGGCTCTTGAACAGATAGCACCATGGTTTCTGCACCGAATTTTTACAGAATGAGAAATTTTGCATCAAAAACATCAAGTTTAAGAATAATTCTGGACAAGGCATAAAGAGTCCTCCTTCCCTATGAGGGAGATAGGCAGTGTTCCTCTTCACTATGCTCACCCTACTACCATACAAGAAGTTGAAGAAGACATTGGATAGTCTGGGCCGCAGACTATCTGGCACTGGAAACACCACTGAGATGTACACAAAGAGTGGAAGCAGGAATCTTCTCCTAAGGCCGACCTTCTCATGGTATGTCAGCCTCCAATGCTTCCAGCTCCGCTCCTTCTGCTCACACACCGCCAGCCTCTCCTCCCAATTCACCTTCCCTTCATCTACTTTTCCAAACACAACTCCCAAAATTTTAATTTTATCCTGAACTTTCCTGAAGGGCACCGAAAAGACTTCGCTATCTCTCCCTAACCACAATGCCTCGCTCTTCTTCATGTTCACCACCGAATTTGAGACTCTGGAAAATTCTGCTATGTCCTGCTCAAGTGCTGCACAATCATCTGCAGAAGTCACCAGAAGTGTCACATCATCCGCATAAGCACCAAACTTTATAACTTCCACTTTCCCATGAAGATGACACCTCAACCCCTGTAAATCCCCATCAGCCTGTAGCTTTCTCAAGAATGGGTCCAGACTAAAGACATATAATAGTGGACTGAGAGGACAACCCTGCCTCACCCCTGACATAATCCTGAAGGGATCTCCTAGGTGACCATTAATCAGAGGTTGGCTTATCGCTCCCTTAGGGCTCCCACCCACTAGCGTTTTTTTTCACTGCGAAATTCGCACGGTTTTTTTTTCTACAGGGGGTCTATGGGACTTGTAAAGCTAAAATCGCGATCGCGCAAAATCGCGATTTACCGCGAAATCGCGATTTTGCGCAATCGCGATTTTAGCTTTACAACTCCCATAGCCCAAAGACCCCTGCAGAAAAAAAAAACGCTGCGAATTTCGCAGTAAAAAACGCTAGTGGGTGGGAGCCCTTATAGAGAACCTGTAGCCATTGTACAAAGCGTATCGGAAGGCCATACTCCAACAACACCTGATACAAGTAGCCATGATGAACTCTATCAAAGGCCTTACTCTGGTCTAAGCCAACCACATATGCCCCTTCCCCATGCTGTTTCATATAGGTTATGGCTTCTCTCACCAGTAGTAGTGAGTCCTCTATTGTTCGGCCTTTCACACCACATGTCTGATTAGCAATAATTAGTTCATCTGCCACATCACTTAGCCTATAATACAAGATCTTGGCCAAGATTTTATAATCTGTATTTAGCAGAGACAGTGGACGCCAATTTTTAATATCTTTTAAATTTCCTTTTTTTGCCAAAAGAACCGACACAGATTTCCAGTGAGAGTCCAGCATCTTCCCTGCAGAGAGGCAATCATTATAAACCTGCACCAAGTCTGGAGCTAGTAAGTCTCTGAACTCTTTATAGAACTCGCTGGTCAGGCCATCCAGCCCCGGACTCTTCTTGGGCTTTAAGGAGTTAATGCCTCTTTTCACTTCCTCCTCAGTTATGGACACAATCATGCATTCGCTTGCACTGGGTCTAATTTGGGCAGAGTCGCACTCTTCAGACAGCATTTAATGTCATCCTCCCTAATCTGCCCCCCTTGGAAAAGATTCCCATAGTAATCTCCAATGATCTGTTGGAGTTTCTTCTGCTCTGACTGCTCCGCACCGTTCTCATCTAATAGCCCAGTCATAAACTTCTTACTAACCCTATTCTTACAGGCAATAAAAGGGTCCGGGGTGTAAACCCCCCAATTATCAAACTGTCCCTCAGCTTTAAGAGACTTGAATCAATCATACTGCAGTTCTTTCATCTTCTGCTTTATCTGGCTGATGCTCGTTCCGTCCACCTTCTCCCCACCGTTCATTTGGCCATACAAGCGACTCAGCTGTCGTCTCAGCATAGAATACCTCATATACTCCACATTCGGGTCTTCTGGCAGCTCTAATCATAAACTGCTTGATGTCCCCTTTCATGCACTCCCACCACTCTGCCGTATCATCACACATACATTGGGTGGTCCTCCGTTCATTATAGAAGGTAGTGAAGGCCTCAATAAACTGTGGATCCTGCAGCAGCGAACTGTTTATCTTCCAGTATCCCCAACCGCAGACCCCGTTCCCATCCTGACCCAGCGTGACACTCACTATACAATGATCAGCCCCATAGAGTTCTCTGATCCTATACTTGGTGCACTTCATGCCTTTCTTAATATAGATACGATCTATTCTGCTGGCATTACCTCCCTTATGATAGGTGTAAGATCTCTTAGCATATTGGGAGTCATAGGGGTCAACTAAATGAGCCTGCTGGACCAGAGTATTGAGGAAGTTCTCATCATACCTCAGTTGTTTGTGCCTACTGGTTCTATCTACATTACTGGAGACTTTATTAAAATCCCCGCACATTATAAACACCCGAGATGTAAAACAATACGGCTTCATCAGCTGGAACAACTCCCTCCTCTCCTTTCTAGTCTGAGGAGCATAGATATTAATAACTCTATAATATATGGTGTCCATTATAAAGTCCAGCATCAGGCACCGGCCTGGACTGATCTCCAGGACCCTCTCCACCTCTACGTCCTTCTTATTGAAGAGAATTCCCACACCATCATTTCTCTCCAATCCAAAGGACCAGAATGACGCTCCATGTCTCCAGTCCCTCCTGGCTGCATACACATCAGCATTACTCTTCAGGTAGGTCTCCTGTAAGCAGAAGACATCAGATCTCTCCTCTGACAGCCGCTGGTAAATCGCCTGCCTCCTGCTCTGCTCTGACAGCCGCTGGTAGATCGCCTGCCTCCTGCTCTCCTCTGACAGCCGCTGGTAGATCGCCTGCCTCCTGCTCTTAGTCTTTACACTGTTCACATTTATAGAGCCGGCTCTCAAACTCATCTAGGTCACTGGTCTTTCTTGCTTTTCCTCCTCCGTCCGCTGCTGTCACCTGCAGAGCCCCATCTTTTGGTGGACACTGATGGTTGAGGTTCCTCTTCCTGAAGGTCGTCATCTGAGTTATGTAAAGAGATGCATTCTTTTTCCGACTTCTCTGATTCTTCTCCCAGCACTCCATACTGTCCGGAGGTTATGGCCAGCACTGGCTGATCATTGGTTCTTCTCCCAGCACTCCATACTGTCCGAAGGTTATGGCCAGCCCCGGCTGATCATTGGTTCTTCTCCCAGCACTCCATACTGTCCGGAGGTTATGGCCGGCACCGGCTGATCATTGGTTCTTCTCCCAGCACTCCATACTGTCCGGAGGTTATGGCCAGCACTGGCTGATCATTGGTTCTTCTCCCAGCACTCCATACTGTCCAGAGGTTATGGCCGGCACCGGCTGATCATTGGTTCTTCTCCCAGAACTCCATACTGTCCAGAGGTTATGGCCGGCACCGGCTGATCATTGGTTCTTCTCCCAGCACTCCATACTGTCCGGAGGTTATGGCCAGCACTGGCTGATCATTGGTTCTTCTCCCAGCACTCCATACTGTCCAGAGGTTATGGCCGGCACCGGCTGATCATTGGTTCTTCTCCCAGCACTCCATACTGTCCGGAGGTTATGGCCGGCACCGGCTGATCATTGGTTCTTCTCCCAGCACTCCATACTGTCCGGAGGTTATGGCTGGCACCGGCTGATCATTGGTTCTTCTCCCAGCACTCCATACTGTCCGGAGGTTATGGCCTGCACCAGCTGATCCAGGGTTTTCTTTGCTGCGGTGACTTTTCTAGCAGGATCTGCAGTTTTATTCTTCCTTTTAACCGCCTGGAACCCCTCTTCATCCACAGAGGGGCGTCTGGGCCTTGCGGCTCGGTCAGAGGGTTCTGTAGCCTTACATGACTTCTGTTCAGGTGATTTAGCAACAGGTTTACTGGATATTTTCTTTTTTTCATGGGGTTTCTCTTCAATAGCTGGTGCTTGTAGTACAACAGGGGATATTTCACTTCTTACAGCACGGATTTTTCTTTTTTCATCAGATGCCTTCCTGGTGGCTGGTACTTGTACTGTAGTGGGAGGACCATCCATCTCTCCCTTTGCTGGTACTTGTACTGCAGTGGGAGGACCATCCATCTCTCCCTCTGCTGGTACTTGTACTGTAGTGGGAGGACCATCCATCTCTCCCTCTGCTGGTACTTGTACTGTAGTGGGAGAACCATCCATCTCTCCCTCTGCTGGTACTTGTAGTGCAGCGGGTGAGTTATCAGTCTCTAAAGCAGGGTCACTGGTACTTTGCACTACATTAGTATTAGGAGTGTTGGATTCTGGGACTGTATCTGCTCTTGCGGCGACGTCCTCTTTACCTTCCTCCATGGGCTCTATGCCGATATCAGCCCCTCCTTTATTATGCTCTGCATGTGGACACTCTCAGAATGTATGACCTGCTCCTAAACACAGGTTACAGATGACGGGTCCTCTACAATCGCTTTTTGAATGTCCAAACTGTCCACATAATGAACACTTGACTCGAGAGCAGTTGAAAGCGAGGTGTCTGCCCCCACACCTATGACATAGCCGAGGCTGACCAGGGTAATAGCATATTCCTCTCTCGGAGCCTAGATAGAAGGAGTGCGGTAGATGTCTGGTCACACCATTGGCTTGCTCTAATTGGACCTTTACAGTATATCCACCATTCCAGATTCCCTCCTCATCATAGATTTTTTCTGGATAGTTCATCATCATACATTGCCTACTCAGCCAGTGCTCCAGATCTGCCAGCGCCACCACCTCAGACTGGAACAATATGGTGGCCCTCACCACCTGAGGCTTGGACAGCTGGATCACCTGAAGATACTCCCAGATTGACTGTCCCCTTGTGTCATTATATATACTCCAAAATGCATCCAAGTCATATTGCAGCTTAAAGCTGATGTCGTAGATCCTGCTGGAGGGGATATGGATCAGAGCATACACCTCAGAGGCTTTAAACTTCATAAAGTCTTTTAGGAGAATCTTCCCAGTGTACAGTCTGGAGGGAATGTTCTCTTCTGGCCCCGTGTACTTAATCCTGACAGCGTTTCTCCTCTGTGGTGGAGGGGGAGCTGGTTTTGTGACATTGGAGAATAGTCTGTTGAATTGTGGATGGTCAGCAGAGGGATGAGTGCCTGACCTTTCCTCATCAGCAGCCTTACTGACTCCTGATTGATCTGCAGACACACCTGCGGTGGTTTCACACTGTCCTGCAGACACACCTGCGGTGGTATGAGACTGTCCTGCAGACACACCTGCACTGGCATCACACTGTCCTGCAGACACACCTACGGTGGTATGAGACTGTCCTGCAGACACACCTGCGGTGGTATGAGACTGTCCTGCAGACACACCTGCGGTGGTATGAGACTGTCCTGCAGACACACCTGCGGTGGTATGAGACTGTCCTGCAGACACACCTGCGGTGGTATGAGACTGTCCTGCAGATTGCTATATACACTCCTCTGCAGATGGCTGAGAACCTTCACAAATCTCCACCATATCTGCTCCGGACGATGTAGTTGTCTCTTCACTCATTACACTGCACGGTGTTTCATTTACAATGTCAGTCCCTGAAGCATACACCAGATTACTACTTGCATTCATTTCATCAGCACTGCAAACAGAGTCCTTTGCAATTAACCCCTCATTGGCTGTGACATTTTGTTCCTCAGTATTACCAGCATTTTCAGAGTCTGATGGCTCAGCTCCCATACTCAGTGACCTTGAAAGAAGTGACCCTCCAGGCTCGGCACCCACACATCTCAGAGGGGTTCCCTGCTCCTCCATACTATACTCAACATTATAATCAGTACCTTTTTTCTCAATGACTTCTTTAATCTTCATGTTTTGCACTCTGGCCTCCCTCTTTTTCTCCATTGCCCAGTTTTCTACTTTAGGTATTGCATTTGCTTCTTTGTCTAGTCGCTCCTTTAATATAGCGAGCTCACGTGTGCAATTATCCAGGCATTCACACTTCATCAGCTTTGTCTATGGATCCGTCTCTATCTTAATCTCTTTTCTTAACTTCAAAATATGTCTTTCCAGTTTAAATAAACTTTTCTTTGTCACTTTCATACTCAATCCAAATGCTTTACATGATTCAGTAATCTCACCAGCCACCATTTCCTGGTTACCACTTTCTTGATCTCCATGCTGCAAGCCACACTCCAGGCTCTGGGCTCTCCCAGGATCGTCAGCCCAGCTGCACTCACTTCCTCCTGGGTCAGAGGCCATGCCTCCTCCCTACTGGGAGCTCACGAGCACACGTCTATCCTCTCCTATGGACAAGAATAGAACTACTATAATACTGCCCCCTATGTATAAGAATATAACTACTATAATACTGCTCCTATGTACAAGAGTATAACTACTATAATACTGCGCCCTATGTACAAGAATATAACTACTATAATACTGCTCCCTATGTACAAGACTATAACTACTATAATACTGCCCCTATGTACCAGATTATAACTACTATAATACTGCCCCCTATGTACAAGAATATAACTACTATAATACTGCCCCCTATGTACAAGAATATAACTACTATAATACTGCCCCCTATGTACAAGAATATAACTACTATAATACTGCCCCCTATGTACAAGAATATAACTACTATAATACTGCCCCCTATGTACAAGAATATAGCTACTATAATACTGCCCCCTATGTACAAGAATATAACTACTATAATACTGTGCCCTATGTACAAGACTATAACTGCTATAATACTGCTCCCTATGTACAAGACTATAACTACTATAATACTGCCCCTATGTACCAGACTATAACTACTATAATACTGCCGCCTATGTACAAGAATATAACTACAATAATACTGCCCCCTATGTACAAGAATATAACTACTATAATACTGCCCCCTATGTACAAGAATATAACTACTATAATACTGCCCCCTATGTACAAGAATATAACTACAATAATACTGCCCCCTATGTACAAGAATATAACTAGTATAATACTGCCCCCTATGTACAAGAATATAACTACTATAATACTGCCCCCTATGTACAAGAATATAACTACTATAATACTGCCCCCTATGTACAAGAATATAACTACTATAATATTGCTCCCTATGTACAAGAATATAACTACTATAATGCTGCCTCCTATGTACAAGAATATAACTACTATTATGCTGCCCCCTATGTACAAGAATATAACTACTATAATGCTGCCTCCTATGTACAAGAATATAACTACTATAATACTGCCCCCTATGTACAAGAATATAACTACTATAATACTGCCCATATGTACAAAAATATAACTACTATAATACTGCCCCCTATGTACAAGAATATAACTACTATAAAACTGCCCCCTATGTACAAGAATATAACTACTATAATACTGCCCCCTATGTACAAGAATATAACTACTATAATACTGCCCCTATGTACAAGAATATAACTACTATAATGCTGCCTCCTATGTACAAGAATATAACTACTATAATAATGCCCCCTATGTACAAGAATATAACTACTATAATACTGCCCATATGTACAAAAATATAACTACTATAATACTGCCCCCTATGTACAAGAATATAACTACTATAAAACTGCCCCCTATGTAGAAGAATATAACTACTATAATACTGCCCCCTATGTACAAGAATATAACTACTATAATACTGCCCCCTATGTACAAGAATATAGCTACTATAATACTGCCCCCTATGTACAAGAATATAACTACTATAATACTGCGCCCTATGTACAAGAATATAACTACTATAATACTGCTCCCTATGTACAAGACTATAACTACTATAATACTGCCCCTATGTACCAGATTATAACTACTATAATACTGCCCCCTATGTACAGGAATATAACTACTATAATACTGCCCCCTATGTAAAAGAATATAACTACTATAATACTGCCCCCTATGTACAAGAATATAACTACAATAATACTGCCCCCTATGTACAAGAATATAACTACTATAATACTGCCCCCTATGTACAAGAATATAACTACAATAATACTGCCCCCTATGTACAAGAATATAACTACTATAATACTGCCCCCTATGTACAAGAATATAACTACAATAATACTGCCCCCTATGTACAAGAATATAACTACTATAATACTGCCCCCTACGTACAAGAATATAACTACTATAATACTGCCCCCTATGTACAAGAATATAACTACTATAATACTGCCCCCTATGTACAAGAATATAACTACTATAATACTGCCCCCTATGTACAAGAATGTAACTACAATAATACTGCCCCCTATGTACAAGAATATAACTACTATAATACTGCCCCCTATGAACAAGAATATAACTACTATAATACTGCCCCCTATGTACAAGAATACAACTACAATATTACAGCCCCCTATGTACAAGAATATAACTACTATAATACTGCCCCCTATGTACAAGAATATAACTACTATAATACTGCCCCCTATGTACAAGAATATAACTACTATAATACTGCTCCCTATGTACAAGAATATAACTACTATAATGCTGCCTCCTATATACAAGAATATAACTACTATAATACTGCCCCCTATGTACAAGAATATAACTACTATAATGCTGCCTCCTATGTACAAGAATATAACTACTATAATACTGCCCCCTATGTACGAGAATATAACTACTATAATAATGCCCCCTATGTACGAGAATATAACTACTATAATAATGCCCCCTATGTACAAGAATATAACTACTATAATACTGCCCCCTATGTACAAGAATATAACTACTATAATACTGCCCCTATGTACAAGAATATAACTACTATAATACTGCCCCCTATGTACAAGAATATAACTACTATAATACTGCCCCCTATGTACAAGAATATAACTACTATAATACTGCCTCCTATGTACAAGAATATAACTAGTATAATACTGCCCCCTATGTACAAGAATATAACTACTATAATACTGCCCCTATGTACAAGAATATAACTACTATAATACTGCCCCTATGTACAAGAATATAGCTACTAAAATACTGCCCCCTATGTACAAGAATATAGCTACTATAATACTGCCCCCTATGTACAAGAATATAACTACTATAATACTGTGCCCTATGTACAACAATATAACTACTATAATAGTGCTCCCTATGTACAAGACTATAACTACTATAATACTGCCCCTATGTACAAGAATATAACTATTATACTACCGCTGCTATGTACAAGAATATAACTACTATAATACCGCTCCTATGTACAAGAATATAACTACTATAACACTGCCTCCTATGTAGAAGAATATAACTACTATAATACTGCCCCCTATGCACAAGAATATAACTACTATATTACTGCCCCCTATGTACAAGAATATAACTACTATAATACTGCTCCCTATATACAAGAATATAACTACTATAATACTGCTCCCTATATACAAGAATATAACTACTATAATACTGCTCCCTATGTACAAGAATATAACTACTATAATACTGCCCCCTATGTACAAGAATATAACTACTATAATACTGCCCCCTATGTACAAGAATATAACTACAATAATACTGCCCCCTATGTACAAGAATATAACTACTATAATACTGCCCCCTATGTACAAGAATATAACTACAATAATACTGCCCCCTATGTACAAGAATATAACTACTATAATACTGCCCCCTATGTACAAGAATATAACTACAATAATACTGCCCCCTATGTACAAGAATATAACTACTATAATACTGCCCCCTACGTACAAGAATATAACTACTATAATACTGCCCCCTATGTACTAGAATATAACTACTATAATACTGCCCCCTATGTACAAGAATGTAACTACAATAATACTGCCCCCTATGTACAAGAATATAACTACTATAATACTGCCCCCTATGAACAAGAATATAACTACTATAATACTGCCCCCTATGAACAAGAATATAACTACTATAATACTGCCCCCTATGTACAAGAATATAACTACAATATTACAGCCCCCTATGTACAAGAATATAACTACTATAATACTGCCCCCTATGTACAAGAATATAACTACTATAATACTGCCCCCTATGTACAAGAATATAACTACTATAATACTGCTCCCTATGTACAAGAATATAACTACTATAATGCTGCCTCCTATATACAAGAATATAACTACTATAATACTGCCCCCTATGTACAAGAATATAACTACTATAATGCTGCCTCCTATGTACAAGAATATAACTACTATAATACTGCCCCCTATGTACGAGAATATAACTACTATAATAATGCCCCCTATGTACGAGAATATAACTACTATAATAATGCCCCCTATGTACAAGAATATAACTACTATAATACTGCCCCCTATGTACAAGAATATAACTACTATAATACTGCCCCTATGTACAAGAATATAACTACTATAATACTGCCCCCTATGTACAAGAATATAACTACTATAATACTGCCCCCTATGTACAAGAATATAACTACTATAATACTGCCTCCTATGTACAAGAATATAACTAGTATAATACTGCCCCCTATGTACAAGAATATAACTACTATAATACTGCCCCTATGTACAAGAATATAACTACTATAATACTGCCCCTATGTACAAGAATATAGCTACTAAAATACTGCCCCCTATGTACAAGAATATAGCTACTATAATACTGCCCCCTATGTACAAGAATATAACTACTATAATACTGTGCCCTATGTACAACAATATAACTACTATAATAGTGCTCCCTATGTACAAGACTATAACTACTATAATACTGCCCCTATGTACAAGAATATAACTATTATACTACCGCTGCTATGTACAAGAATATAACTACTATAATACCGCTCCTATGTACAAGAATATAACTACTATAACACTGCCTCCTATGTAGAAGAATATAACTACTATAATACTGCCCCCTATGCACAAGAATATAACTACTATATTACTGCCCCCTATGTACAAGAATATAACTACTATAATACTGCTCCCTATATACAAGAATATAACTACTATAATACTGCTCCCTATATACAAGAATATAACTACTATGATACTGCTCCCTATGTACAAGAATATAAATACTATAATACTGCTCCCTATATACAAGAGTATAACTACTATAATACTGCTCCCTATGTACAAGAATATAACTACTATAATACTGCCCCCTATGTACAAGAATATAACTACTATAATACTGCCCACTATGTACAAGAATATAACTATTATAATACTGCCCACTATGTACAAGAATATAACTACTATAAAACTGCCCCCTATGTACAAGAATATAACTACTATAATACTGCTCCCATGTACAAGAATATAACTACTATAATACTGCTCCCTATGTACAAGAATATAACTACTATAATACTGCCCCTATGTACAAGAATATAACTACAATAATACTGCCCCCTATGTACAAGAATATAACTACTATAATACTGCCCCCCTATGTACAAGAATATAGCTACTATAATACTGCCCCCTATGTACAAGAATATAACTACTATAATACTGCTCCTATGTACAAGAATATAACTACTATAACACTGCCTTCTATGTTCAAGAATACAACTACTATAATACTGCCCCCTATGCACAAGAATATAACTACTATAATACTGCCCCCTATGTACAAGAATATAACTACTATAATACTGCCTCCTATGTACAAAAATATAACTACTATAATACTGCCTCCTATGTACAAGAATATAACTACTATAATACTGCCCCGTATGTACAAGAATATAACTGCTATAATACTGCCTCCTATGTACAAGAATATAACTACTATAATACTGCCCCCTATGTACAAGAATATTACTACTATAATACTGCCCCTATGTACAAGAATATAGCTACTATAATACTGCCCCCTATGTACAAGAATATAACTACTATAATACTGCTCCCATGTACAAGAATATAACTACTATAATACTGCTCCCTATGTACAAGAATATAACTACTATAATACTGCCTCCTATGTACAAGAATATAACTACTATAATACTGCCCTCTATGTACAAGAATATAACTACTATAATGCTGTCCCCCTATGTACAAGAATATAACTACTATAATACTGCCCCCTATGTACAAGAATATAACTACTATAATACTGCCTCCTATGTACAAGAATATAACTACTATAATACTGCCCCCTATGTACAAGAATATAAATACTATAATACTGCTCCCTATATACAATAGTATAACTACTATAATACTGCTCCCTATGTACAAGAATATAACTACTATAATACTCCCTATGTACAAGAATATAACTACTATAATACTGCTCCTATGTACAAGAATATAACTACTATAATACTGCCCCCTATGTACAAGAATATAACTACTATAATACTGCCCCCTATGTACAAGAATATAACTACTATAATACTGCTCCTATGTACAAGAATATAACTACTATAATACTGCCTCCTATGTACAAGAATATAACTACTATAATACTGCTCCTGTGTACAAGAATATAACTACTATAATACTGCCCCTATGTACAATAATACAGTTAGGGCCAGAAATATTTGGACAGTGACACAAGTTTTGTTATTTTAGCTGTTTACAAAAACATGTTCAGAAATACAATTTTATATATAATATGGGCTGAAAGTGCAAACTCCCAGCTGCAATATGAGAGTTTCCTTATCCAAATCGGAGAAAGGGTTTAGGAATAGAGATGAGCGAGCACCAAAATGCTCGGGTGCTCGTTACTCGAGACGAATTTTTCGCGATGCTCGAGGGTTCGTTTCGAGTAACGAACCCCATTGAAGTCAATGGGCGACCCGAGCATTTTTGTATATCACCGATGCTCGCTAAGGTTTTCATTTGTGAAAATCGGGGCAATTCAAGAAAGTGATGGGAACGACACAGAAACGGATAGGGCAGGCGAGGGGCTACATGTTGGGCTGCATCTCAAGTTCACAGGTCCCACTATTAAGCCACAATAGCGGCAAGAGTGGGCCCACCCCCCCTCCCTTCAATTTTTACTTCTGAAAAGCCCTCATTAGTAATGCATACCTTAGCTAAGCACCACACTACCTCCAACAAAGCACAATCAGTGCCTGCATGACACTCCGCTGCCACTTCTCCTGGGTTACATGCTGCCAAATCCCCCCCCCACGACCCAGTGTCCACAGCGCACACCAAACTGTCCCTGCCCAGCCTTCAGCTGCCCTCATGCCACGCCACCCTCATGTCTATTTATAAGTGCGTCTGCCACAGGAAAAGCAGGCATACACTGCAGAGGGTTGGCATGGCTAGGCAGCGACCCTCTTTAAAAGGGGCGGGGCGGTAGCCCACAATGCTGTACAGAAGCAATGAGAAATCCAATACTGTGCCACCTCCATCTGGAGCTGCACACGTGGGCATAGCAATGGGGAACCTATGTGCCACACACTATTCATTCTGTCAAGGTGTCTGCATGCCCCAGTCAGACCGCGTTTTTTTATATATAGTCACAGACAGGTACAACTCCGCAATGGGAATTCCGTGTGCACCCACAGCATGGGTGGCTCCCTGGAACCCACCGGCGGTACATAAATATATCCCATTGCAGTGCCCTGGACAGCTGATGTAATGTCGTGCTTAATGCAGGTGGGCTTCGGCCCACACTGCATGCCCCAGTCAGACTGGGGTTCTTTAGAAGTGGACACATGTAGTTACAACTCCCTGTGGACCCACAGCATAGGTGGCTCCCTGGAACCCACCGGCGGTACATAAATATATCCCATTGCATTGCCCATCACAGCTGAGGTAGTAATGTCATGTTTAATGCAGGTGGGCTTCGGCCCACACTGCATGCCCCAGTCAGACTGGGGTTCTTTAGAAGTGGACACATGTAGTTACAACTCCCTGTGGACCCACAGCATGGGTGGGTGCCAGGAAGCCACTGGCGGTACATAAATATATCCCATTGCAGTGCCCATCACAGCTGAGGTAATAATGTCATGTTTAATGCAGGTGGGCTTCGGCCCACACTGCATGCCCCAGTCAGACTGGGGTTCTTTAGAAGTGGACACATGTAGTTACAACTCCCTGTGGACCCACAGCATGGGTGGCTCCCTGGAACCCACCGGCGGTACATAAATATATCCCATTGCAGTGCCCATCACAGCTGATGTAATGTCGTGCTTAATGCAGGTGGGCATCGGCCCACACTGCATGCCCCAATCAGACTGGGGTTCTTTAGAAGTGGAAACAGATGCATTTACAACTCCCTTTGGACCCACAGCATGGGTGGGTTCCAGGAAGCCACCGGCGGTACATAAAAATATCCCATTGCAGTGCCCAACACAGCTGATGTTATGTCAGCTGTAATGCAGGTGGGCCAAAAATTTATTGGATTACACTGTAGGCGAGGGCCCCCAAAAATTGGTGTACCAACAGTACTAATGTACCTGAGAAAAATTGCCCATGCCCAACCGAGAGGGCAGGTGAAACCCATTAATGGCTTTGGTTAATGTGGCTTAATTGGTAACTAGGCCTGGAGGCAGCCCAGTTAAAATAAAAATTGGTTGAGGTGAAAGTTTCAACGCTTTAATGAGCATTGAAACGTATAAAAATTGTTTAGAAAAATTATATGAGTGAGCCTTGTGGGCCTAAGAAAAATTGCCCGTTCGGCGTGATTACGTCAGGTTTCAGGAGGAGGAGCAGGAGGAGGAGGAGGAATATTATACACAGATTGATGAAGCAAAAATGTCCCCGTTTTGGATGGTGATAGAGAACGATGCTTCCATCTGCGGGTGCAGCCTACGTATTGTTTAGGTATCGCTGCTGTCCGCTGGTGGAGAAGAGAAGTCTGGTGAAATCCAGGCTTTGTTCATCTTGATGAGTGTAAGCCTGTCGGCACTGTCGGTTGACAGGTGGGTACGCTTATCCGTGATGATTCCCCCAGCCACACTAAGCACACTCTCTGACAAGACGCTAGCCGCAGGACAAGCAAGCACCTCCAGGGCATACAGCGCGAGTTCAGGCCACGTGTCCAGCTTCAACACCCAGTAGTTGTAGGGGGCAGAGGCGTCACCGAGGACGGTGCTGCAATCGGCTACGTACTCCCTCACCATCCTTTTACAGTGCTCCCGCCAACTCAGCCTTGACTGGGGAAAGGTGACACAGTCTTGCTGGGGAGCCATAAAGCTGTCAAAGGCCTTAGAGAGTGTTCCCCTGCCTGCGCTGTACATGCTGCCTGATCTCTGCGCCTCCCCTGCTACCTGGGCCGCGGAAATGCGCCTTCGGCCACTAGCGCTGCCGGATGGGAAGTTTACCATCAGTTTGTCCACCAGCGCCCTGTGGTATAGCATCATTCTCGAACCCCTTTCCTCTTCGGGAATGAGAGTGCAAAGGCTCTCCTTATACCGTGGATCGAGCAGTGTGTACACCCAGTAATCCGTAGTGGCTAGAATGCGTGTAACGCGAGGGTCACGAGAAAGGCATCCTAACATGAAGTCAGCCATGTGTGCCAGGGTACCTGTACGCAACACATGGTTGTCCTCACTCGGAAGATCACTTTCAGGATCCTCCTCCTCCTCCTCCTCCTCCTCTGGCCATACACGCTGAAAGGATGACAGGCAAGCAGCATCTGTCCCCTCAGCAGTGGGCCAAGCTGTCTCTTCCCTCTCCTCCTCATGCTCCTCCCCCTCCTCTTCAACGCGCTGAGATATAGACATGAGGTTGCTCTGACTATCCAGCGACATACTGTCTTCCCCCGCCTCCGTTTCTGATTCCAAAGCGTCTGCCTTTATGCTTTGCAGGGAACTTCTCAAGAGGCATAGCAGAGGAATGGTGATGCTAATGATTGCAGCATCCCCGCTCACCATCTGGATAGACTCCTCAAATTTTCCAAGGACCTGGCAGATGGCTGCCAACCAGGCCCACTCTTCTGTAAATAATTGAGGAGGCTGACTCCCACTGCGCAGCGCAAGTTGGAGTTGGTATTCCACTATAGCTCTACGCTGCTCATAGAGCCTGGCCAACATGTGGAGCGTAGAGTTCCACCGTGTGGGCACGTCGCACAGCAGTCGGTGCACTGGCAGATTAAACCGATGTTGCAGGGTCCGCAGGGTGGCAGCGTGCGTGTGGGATTTGCGGAAATGTGCGCAGAGCTGGCGCACCTTTCCGAGCAGGTCTGACAAGTGTGGGTAGCCTTTCAGAAAGCGCTGAACCACAAAATTAAAGACGTGGGCCAGGCATGGCACGTGCGTGAGGCTGCCGAGCTGCAGAGCCGCCACCAGGTTACGGCCGTTGTCACACACGACCATGCCCGGCTGGAGGCTCAGCGGCGCAAGCCAGCGGTCGGTCTGCTCTGTCAGACCCTGCAGCAGTTCGTGGGCCGTGTGCCTCTTCTCTCCTAAGCTGAGTAGTTTCAGCACGGCCTGCTGACGCTTGCCCACCGCTGTGCTGCCACGCCGCGCGACAGCGACTGCTGGCGACGTGCTGCTGCTGCTGACACATCTTGATTGCGAGACAGAGGTTGTGTAGGAGGAGGAGGAGGGTGGTTTAGTGGAGGAAGCATACACCCCCCGCAGAAACCACCACCGAGCTGGGGCACGCAATTCGGGGGGTGGGTAGGACGTGAGCGGTCCCAGGCTCTGACTCTGTCCCAGCCTCCACTAAATTCACCCAATGTGCCGTCAGGGAGATATAGTGGCCCTGCCCGCCTGTGCTTGTCCACGTGTCTGTTGTTAAGTGGACCTTGGCAGTAACCGCGTTGGTGAGGGCACGTACAATGTTGCGGGAGACGTGGTCGTGCAGGCATGGGACGGCACATCGGGAAAAGTAGTGGCGACTGGGAACAGAGTAGCGCGGGGCCGCCGCCGCCATCATGCTTTTGAAAGCCTCCGTTTCCACAAGCCTATACGGCAGCATCTCTAGGCTGATCAATTTTGCAATGTGCATGTTTAACGCTTGAGCGTGCGGGTGCGTGGCGTCGTACTTGCGCTTGCGCTCAAACTGTGGCGCTAGCGACGGCTGGACGCTACGCTGAGAGACATTGCTGGATGGGGCCGAGGACAGCGGAGGTGAGGGTGTGGGTGCAGGCCGGGAGACGCTCGTGCCTGTGTCCTCAGAGGGGGGTTGGATCTCAGTGGCAGGTTGGGGCACAGGGGGAGAGGCAGTAGTGCAAACCGGAGGCGGTGAACGGGCATCGTCCCACCTTGTGGGGTGCTTGGCCATCATATGCCTGCGCATGTTGGTGGTGGTGCCTCCCCAGCTGATCTTGGCGCGACAAAGGTTGCACACCACTGTTCGTCGGTCGTCAGGCGTCTCTGTGAAAAACTGCCACACCATAGAGCACCTTGACCTCTGCAGGGTGGCATGGCGCGAGGGGGCGCTTTGGGAAGCAGTTGGTGGATTATTCGGTCTGGCCCTGCCTCTACCCCTGGCCACCGCACTGGCTCGGCCTGTGCCCACACCCTGACTTGGGCCTCCGCGTCCTCGCCCGCGTCCACGTCCTATAGGCCTACCCCTACCCCTCAGCATGGTGTATTAGCAGTAGTGCAGAAACAGAACGCTGTAATTAAATGTGCCGCTTATTGGCCTGTGGTTGGAGGCTGACTTCGTTTACGGAACCCCAGGAAATAATTTGGCGCACGCCTGCTGTAACACTTAGCTGGCTGCGTATTTATTTGGAGAAATACTACCCCCAGCAGACACGGACCCAGAACACTGAGCACAGTGACAGGCGGGCCAAATAGATTTTTTTCCAATATTTTTTGGAAAAGGACCACACTGCGTATATTCAATCTATAATATATGTCTTCTGGCCCTGCCTACACACTTCTGTCCCTGATGTGTGTGTTACGGAACTGCAGTGTTGCACTGTTATTAAGTGCAACAGAGCGGTGATTTCAGAGCCAGGAAATAATTTGGCGCAAGCCTGCTGTAACACTTAGCTGGCTGCATATTTATTTGGAGAAATACTACCCCCAGCAGACACAGACCCAGAACACTGAGCACAGTGACAGGCAGGCCAAATAGATTTTTTTCCAATATTTTTTTGAAAAGGACCACTGCGTATATTCAATCTATAATATATGTCTTCTGGCCCTGCCTACACAATTCTATCCCTGGAGTATTACTGCAGGGCGCAATGCTCTGCACGGCCGATATACCAAAAAAAAAAAAAAGTGCAACACTGCTAAAAGCAGCCTCCACAGTACTGCACACGGTTAGATGTGGCCCTAAGAAGGACCGTTGGGGTTCTTGTAGCCTACAATAACTCCTAACGCTCTCCCTGCCTCCACACTTCTGTCCCTGGACTATTACTGCAGGGAGCAATGCTCTGCACGGCCGATATACCAAAAAAAAAAAAAAGTGCAACACTGCTAAAAGCAGCCTCCACAGTACTGCACACGGTTAGATGTGGCCCTAAGAAGGACCGTTGGGGTTCTTGAAGCCTACACTAACTCCTAACACTCTCCCTATAGCAGCTCCAACACGATACCACTGTCCCTCAGCTATCTCACAACGCATCTGAGGCGAGCCGCGGGAGGGGGTGATTTTTATACTCGGGTGACACCTGATCTCCCCAGCCACTCACTGCAGGGGGGTGGTATAGGGCTTGAACGTCGCAGGGGGAAGTTGTAATGCCTTCCCTGTCTTTCAATTGGCCAGAAAAGCGCGCTAACGTCTCAGAGATGGAAGTGAAAGTAACCCGAACATCGCGTGGTACTCGTTACGAGTAACAAGCATCTCGAACACGCTAATACTCGAAGGAGTATCAAGCTCGGACGAGTACGTTCGCTCATCTCTATTTAGGAATCATACCTCTGTAATGCATAGCCTCCTCTTTTTCAAGGGACCAAAAGTAATTGGACAATGGAATCTAAGGGCTGCAATTAACTCAGAAGGCGTCTCCCTCGTTAACCTGTAATCAATTAAGTAGTTAAAAGGTCTGGGGTTGATTCCCGGTGTGTGGTTTTGGATTTGGAAGCTGTTGCTGTGACCAGACAACATGCGGTCAAAGGAACTCTCAATTGAGGTGAAGCAGAACATCCTGAGGCTGAAAAAAAAGAAAAAATCCATCAGAGAGATAGCAGACATGCTTGGAGTAGCAAAATCAACAGTCGGGTACATTCTGAGAAAAAAGGAATTCACTGGTGAGCTTGGGAACTCAAAAAGGCCTGGGCGTCCACGGAAGACAACGGTGGTGGATGATCGCCGCATACTTTCTTTGGTGAAGAAGAACCCGTTCACAACATCAACTGTAGTCCAGAACACTCTCAGGGAAGTAGGTGTATCTGTCTCTAAGTCAACAGTAAAGAGAAAAACAAACACATTCACTGAAAAAGCCAAAAATACCTGAAGGTCTGCAAAGCAGACACGGTCGCCATAGGCACGATCGCCATAAGGCAGGCACAATCGCCACCGGCACAATCGCCGTAGGGCAGGCGCAATGGCCTTAAGCCCTGAGGATATGTAGTCAGCCAGACAATAATGTGTGGAGGAGCAACTTGTTCCTGGCAAGCTAATATGCAGTCACCCACTCAACCCAGCCCAGAATGGGGAGGAGTGACTGCATATACTAAAAGCCTGCACATGTGAACGATACCAAAGATGTCAGCCATTGATAGGTGGTGACCCACCATACAGGATATCAACCCTGGCTGATATGACAGCGGGTTGCCCTGTATCTCTAAGGTGGGCCACACTGGCTGACATCTTGGGCTCCCCCACCAACTAGCAAACTACATACAAAAGTACTAATGCATACTGATAAAATGCGGGTGTTAGTACTGCATTTTGGCCAAAACGCATAGGCTGACGGACCGCGTCGAGGTCACACCGCTTCCGTCAGTACCTACGCTAACTCACGATAAATTACATAAAATCACAGAGGTGAGGAAAAAGAAAAAAACAAACACATTCACTGAAAAAGCCAAAAATACCTGAAGGTCTGCAAAGCAGACACGGTCGCCATAGGCACGATCGCCATAAGGCAGGCACAATCGCCACCGGCACAATCGCCGTAGGGCAGGCGCAATGGCCTTAAGCCCTGAGGATATGTAGTCAGCCAGACAATAATGTGTGGAGGAGCAACTTGTTCCTGGCAAGCTAATATGCAGTCACCCACTCAACCCAGCCCAGAATGGGGAGGAGTGACTGCATATACTAAAAGCCTGCACATGTGAACGATACCAAAGATGTCAGCCATTGATAGGTGGTGACCCACCATACAGGATATCAACCCTGGCTGATATGACAGCGGGTTGCCCTGTATCTCTAAGGTGGGCCACACTGGCTGACATCTTGGGCTCCCCCACCAACTAGCAAACTACATACAAAAGTACTAATGCATACTGATAAAATGCGGGTGTTAGTACTGCATTTTGGCCAAAACGCATAGGCTGACGGACCGCGTCGAGGTCACACCGCTTCCGTCAGTACCTACGCTAACTCACGATAAATTACATAAAATCACAGAGGTGAGGAAAAAGAAAAAAACAAACACATTCACTGAAAAAGCCAAAAATACCTGAAGGTCTGCAAAGCAGACACGGTCGCCATAGGCACGATCGCCATAAGGCAGGCACAATCGCCACCGGCACAATCGCCGTAGAGCAGGCGCAATGGCCCTAAGCCCTGAGGATATGTAGTCAGCCAGACAATAATGTGTGGAGGAGCAGCTTGTTCCTGGCAAGCTAACTTGTTCCTGGCAAGCGACCGTGTCTGCTTTGCAGACCTTCAGGTATTTTTGGCTTTTTCAGTGAATGTGTTTGTTTTTTTCTTTTTCCTCACCTCTGTGATTTTATGTAATTTATCGTGAGTTAGCGTAGGTACTGACGGAAGCGGTGTGACCTCGACGCGGTCCGTCAGCCTATGCGTTTTGGCCAAAATGCAGTACTAACACCCGCATTTTATCAGTATGCATTAGTACTTTTGTATGTAGTTTGCTAGTTGGTGGGGGAGCCCAAGATGTCAGCCAGTGTGGCCCACCTTAGAGATACAGGGCAACCCGCTGTCATATCAGCCAGGGTTGATATCCTGTATGGTGGGTCACCACCTATCAATGGCTGACATCTTTGGTATCGTTCACATGTGCAGGCTTTTAGTATATGCAGTCACTCCTCCCCATTCTGGGCTGGGTTGAGTGGGTGACTGCATATTAGCTTGCCAGGAACAAGTTGCTCCTCCACACATTATTGTCTGGCTGACTACATATCCTCAGGGCTTAAGGCCATTGCGCCTGCTCTACGGCGATTGTGCCGGTGGCGATTGTGCCTGCCTTATGGCGATCGTGCCTATGGCGACCGTGTCTGCTTTGCAGACCTTCAGGTATTTTTGGCTTTTTCAGTGAATGTGTTTGTTTTTTTCTTTTTCCTCACCTCTGTGATTTTATGTAATTTATCGTGAGTTAGCGTAGGTACTGACGGAAGCGGTGTGACCTCGACGCGGTCCGTCAGCCTATGCGTTTTGGCCAAAATGCAGTACTAACACCCGCATTTTATCAGTATGCATTAGTACTTTTGTATGTAGTTTGCTAGTTGGTGGGGGAGCCCAAGATGTCAGCCAGTGTGGCCCACCTTAGAGATACAGGGCAACCCGCTGTCATATCAGCCAGGGTTGATATCCTGTATGGTGGGTCACCACCTATCAATGGCTGACATCTTTGGTATCGTTCACATGTGCAGGCTTTTAGTATATGCAGTCACTCCTCCCCATTCTGGGCTGGGTTGAGTGGGTGACTGCATATTAGCTTGCCAGGAACAAGTTGCTCCTCCACACATTATTGTCTGGCTGACTACATATCCTCAGGGCTTAAGGCCATTGCGCCTGCTCTACGGCGATTGTGCCGGTGGCGATTGTGCCTGCCTTATGGCGATCGTGCCTATGGCGACCGTGTCTGCTTTGCAGACCTTCAGGTATTTTTGGCTTTTTCAGTGAATGTGTTTGTTTTTTTCTTTTTCCTCACCTCTGTGATTTTATGTAATTTATCGTGAGTTAGCGTAGGTACTGACGGAAGCGGTGTGACCTCGACGCGGTCCGTCAGCCTATGCGTTTTGGCCAAAATGCAGTACTAACACCCGCATTTTATCAGTATGCATTAGTACTTTTGTATGTAGTTTGCTAGTTGGTGGGGGAGCCCAAGATGTCAGCCAGTGTGGCCCACCTTAGAGATACAGGGCAACCCGCTGTCATATCAGCCAGGGTTGATATCCTGTATGGTGGGTCACCACCTATCAATGGCTGACATCTTTGGTATCGTTCACATGTGCAGGCTTTTAGTATATGCAGTCACTCCTCCCCATTCTGGGCTGGGTTGAGTGGGTGACTGCATATTAGCTTGCCAGGAACAAGTTGCTCCTCCACACATTATTGTCTGGCTGACTACATATCCTCAGGGCTTAAGGCCATTGCGCCTGCCCTACGGCGATTGTGCCGGTGGCGATTGTGCCTGCCTTATGGCGATCGTGCCTATGGCGACCGTGTCTGCTTTGCAGACCTTCAGGTATTTTTGGCTTTTTCAGTGAATGTGTTTGTTTTTTTCTTTTTCCTCACCTCTGTGATTTTAACAGTAAAGAGAAGACTCCATGAAAGTAAATACAAAGGGTTCACATCTAGATGCAAACCATTCATCAATTCCAAAAATAGACAGGCCAGAGTTAATTTTGCCGAAAAACACCTCAAGAAGCCAGTCCAGTTCTGGAAAAGTATTCTATGGACAGATGAGACAAAGATCAACCTGTACCAGAATGATGAGAAGAAAAAAGTTTGGAGAAGAAAGGGAACGGCACATGATCCAAGGCACACCACATCCTCTGTAAAACATGGTGGAGGCAACGTGATGGCATGGGCATGCATGGCTTTCAATGGCACTGGGTCACTTGTGTTTATTGATGACATAACAGCAGACAAGAGTAGCCGGATGAATTCTGAAGTGTACCGGGATATACTTTCAGCCCAGATTCAGCCAAATGCTGCAAAGTTGATCGGACGGCGCTTCACAGTACAGATGGACAATGACCCCAAGCATACAGCCAAAGCTACCCAGGAGTTCATGAGTGCAAAAAAGTGGAACATTCTGCAATGGCCAAGTCAATCACCAGATCTTAACCCAATTGAGCATGCATTTCACTTGCTCAAATCCAGACTTCAGACGGAAAGACCCACAAACAAGCAAGACCTGAAGGCTGCGGCTGTAAAGGCCTGGCAAAGCATTAAGAAGGAGGAAACCCAGCGTTTGGTGATGTCCATGGGTTCCAGACTTAAGGCAGTGATTGCCTCCAAAGGATTCGCAACAAAATATTGAAAAAAAAATATTTTGTTTGGGTTATGTTTATTTGTCCAATTACTTTTGAGCTCCTTAAATGTGGAGTGTTTGTAAAGAAATGTGTACAATTCCTACATTTTCTATCAGATATTTTTGTTCAACCCTTTAAATTAAACGTTACAATCTGCACTTGAATTCTGTTGTAGAGGCTTCATTTCAAATTCAATGCGGTGGCATGCAGAGCCCAACTCGCGAAAATTGTGTTACTGTCCAAATATTTCTGGCCCTAACTGTATAACTACTATAATACTGCCTCCTATGTACTAGAATATAACTACTATAATACTGCCTCCTATGTACAAGAATATAATTACTATAATACTGCCCTCTATGTACAAGAATATAACTGCTATAATACTGTCCCTATGTACAAGAATATAACTACTATAATACTCCCTATGTACAAGAATATAACTACTATAATACTGCCCCCTATGTACAAGAATATAACTACTATAATACTGCCCCCTATGTACAAGAATATAACTGCTATAATACTGCCCCCTATGTACAAGAATATAACTACTATAATACTGTCCCCTATGTACAAGAATATAACTACTATAATACTGCCCCCTATGTACAAGAATATAACTACTATAATACTGTCCCCTATGTACAAGAATATAACTACTATAATACTGCCCCTATGTACTAGAATATAACTACTATAATACTGCCTCCTATGTACAAGAATATAATTACTATAAAACTGCCCTCTATGTACAAGAATATAACTACTATAATACTGCCCCTATGTACAAGAATATAACTACTATAATACTGCCCCCTATGTACAAGAATATAACTACTATAATACTGCCCCCTATGTGCAAGAATATAACTACTATAATACTGCCTCCTATGTACAAGAATATAACTACTATAATACTGCTCCCCGTGTACAAGAGTATAACTACTATAATACTGCCTCCTATGTACTAGAATATAACTACTATAATACTGCCTCCTATGTACAAGAATATAACTACTATAATACTGCCCTCTATGTACAAGAATATAACTACTATAATACTGCCCCCTATGTACAAGAATATAACTACTATAATACTGCCCCCTATGTACAAGAATATAACTACTATAATACTGCTCCCTATGTACAAGAATATAACTACTATAATACTGTTCCTATGTACAAGAATATAACTACTATAATACTGCCCCCTATGTACAGGAATATAACTACTATAATACTGCCTCCTATGTACAAGAATATAACTACTATAATACTGTTCCTATGTACAAGAATATAACTACTATAATACTGCCCCCTATGTACAGGAATATAACTACTATAATACTGCCTCCTATGTACAAGAATATAACTACTATAATACTGCCTCCTATGTACAAGAATATAACTACTATAATACTCCCTATGTACAAGAATATAACTACTATAATACTACCCCCTATGTACAAGAATATAACTGCTATAATACTGCTTCTATGTACAAGAATATAACTACTATAATACTGCCCCCTATGTACAAGAATATAACTACTATAATACTGCTCCCTATGTACAAGAATATAACTGCTATAATACTGCTTCTATGTACAAGAATATAACTACTATAATACTGCCTCCCATGTACAAGAATATAACTACTATAATACTGCCCCCTATGTACAAGAATATAACTGCTGTAATACTGCTTCTATGTACAAGAATATAACTACTATAATACTGCCTCCCATGTACAAGAATATAACTACTATAATACTGCCTCCTATGTACAAGAATATAACTACTATAATACTGCCCCCTATGTACAAGAATATAACTACTATAATACTGCCCCCTATGTACAAGAATATAACTACTATAATACTGCCCCTATGTACAAGAATATAACTACTATAATACTGCCCCTATGTACAAGAATATAACTACTATAATACTGCTCCCTATGTACAAGAATATAACTACTATAATACTGCCCCCTATGAACAAGAATATAACTACTATAATACTGCCCCCTATGTACAAGAATATAACTACTATAATACTGCTTCTATGTACAAGAATATAACTACTATAATACTGCCCCCTATGTACAAGAATATAACTGCTATAATACTGCTTCTATGTACAAGAATGTAACTACTATAATACTGCCCTTATGTACAAGAATATATCTTCTATAATACTGCCCCAATGTACAAGAATATATATATACTAGCGTACCCGTCGCGCGTTGCTGCGAAGACAGACATACATACATACTTCGTTTTTATATATCTAGATGACGGCAGCAGCGACCACTGAGGTTTTGTAGGCCGCTGCTTCCCCCTTGCAGGCTGAATAAAATAGCCGTTGTGTGGAACATCCAATTTATCCGGCTGCTGTGGCTTCTTGGGAAGATAGCCTAGTACATGTTTGCCCACTTCCAACTCCAATGGAGACTGACTGTAAATGGCTGGCGTGCTCTAGTATTTATGGTTCCAAGCTGTACGTGTCATTGCATACAGTCTGTCTATCTATCTAGGTTATTGCATACAGTCTATCTATCTATCTATCTATCTATGACATCAGGAAATGAGAGAATTAGATTCCGTACGTAAAATTTGGACGCTAATTCTTTTGCGCTTAGAATTGAATAATCGAGTTGGGATGAGACATAAGGCCTTGCCCATAAGCATTCCCCAACCTCCAAGAACTGAACCTACCTACCTGAATGAGATTTTGTAGGCCGCTGCTTCCCCCTTGCGGGCTGAATAAAATAGCCGTTGGGTGGAACATACAATTTATCCGGCTGCTGTGGCTTCTTAGGAAGATATCCTAGTACTTGTTTACCCACTTCCAACTCCAATGGTAATTGGCTGGCGTGCTCTAGTGGTTCCAAGCTGTACGTGTCATAATACAGCCTTAATGACATCACAATGCAGCTTATGAGAACATGTTGGGGCATGTTCGCGCGTTGCTGCGAAGACAGACATACATACATACTACGTTTTTATATATCTAGATGACGGCAGCAGCGACCACTGAGGTTTACCGCTGGGGTATGTCACTCTTATTACTAATGGGGGGAGTGTCACTATTATTACTGCTGTGGGATGTCACTATTATCGCTGGGGTGAAGGTGTCACTATTACCGCTGGGGTATGTGTACATGTGGCAGAAATGGGCAGGGCTCTTTCAGAATAGACCGGGTGCAGATTTTGACTGCTTTTTAGATGCGGAAATGCTGCAGAATTTTCCACAGAAATCTCCGCTGAGGACATTCTGCAGTATTTCCGCATCCAAAAAGCAGTCAGAATCTGCACCCGGTCTATTCTGAAACAGCCTTGTCCTTTTTAGAACGACGGGGGTAAAATCATACGTTGTGATAAGCCCCGCCCCCTGACGTGTTGGCACTTTGCGATACATAAGTGGGTTTTGGGTTGTAGTTTGGGCACTCGGTCCCTAAAAGGTTCGCCATCACTGGCCTAGTACATGTTTGCCCACTTCCAACTTCAATGGAGACTGACTGTAAATGGCTGGCGTGCTCTAGTATTTATGGTTTCAAGCTGTACGTGTCATTGCATACAGTCTATCTATCTATCTATCAGGGTTATTGCATACAGTCTATCTATCTATCTATCTATCTATCTATCTATCTATCTATCTATCTATCTATCTATCTATCTATCTATCTATCTATCAGGGTTATTGCATACAGTCTACTATCTATCTATCTATCTATCTATCTATGACATCAGGAAATGAGAGAATTAGATTTTGTAGGCCGCTGCTTCCCCCTTGCGGGCTGAATAAAATAGCCGTTGGGTGGAACATACAATTTATCCGGCTGCTGTGGCTTCTTAGGAAGATATCCTAGTACTTGTTTACCCACTTCCAACTCCAATGGTAATTGGCTGGCGTGCTCTAGTGGTTCCAAGCTGTACGTGTCATAATACAGCCTTAATGACATCACAATGCAGCTTTATAGAACATGTTGGGGCATGTTCAAGGGCGTCCGATGTTGATGACATCAGTGATGACATCACAATAGCAGGTGGCTTACTTATTCGATCTACGTGGGGGGGGGGCGTAACTTTCGACGACGCTCGCGCGCCATTTATCGTAGGATATTTGTACTATGCCTATAATCTTCCCAGGAGTGTACTCAACAACTTCCCAAAGTTTCATGGCGATCGGATGAATGGTGTAGTAGCGCATAAAGGACAAACACGCACGCAGACACGCACGCACGCACGCAGACAGACATACATTCAATTTTATATATATATATATATATATATATATATATATATATATATATATATATATATATATATATATATATATATATATACTAATATCTACTATAATACTACTCCTTTACACCAGAATATAACTGTAGTGGCCCAGTACATCATCCTGGTCCCCTCCATAAATGTCATACATGTTTGCCGTATGTTGATGCACTGCACAAAGCTGTCTTGTCATTTCCAGTGCGTGGGTTCCACAGCTACGGCACTTAAGAGGTTAACTTTAATAAAATCCAAGCCTGCATGTAAATGTACCAAGTCTGTCATGTGGTATGAGAGAGGGTATAAATAGGAATGATTGAGAGCAGGAAAGGGAGTTCCATCTTGTCTGCCACCTGAGTTTCACCTAGTGCAGAGCCACATGGAGGCACCTTCAGCCTCCTTGTGGTGAAGATGGAAGCAGAGAAGAGATATCCATGCTTATTGTGTTATAAATGTGAGTGGAGTGAGCCCCCAGGAGAGAGAGAGAGCAATTGTAAGTAACTACTTCTTCTCAATACCAGGTCAGAGGTACTACATCACTGTCTAATTTTCCTATGTGGCCGTCTTGCACCTAGATCACCGCGTAGAGGTACACCCTTTAATTGACACACCCAAGTGTCACCAAGGCTGGGGGGAGGTACTGCAAAAGAAATAATCACTGACATGGGAAAACGGACAGAGCACAAAAAGGAAGAAGAGGAAAAGGGCAGGTGGACATTCACAAACTGGTTACAGGCTTTTTCCATTTTGGCTAGCATCATAGATGAAAAGGCAGCAGAAAATTAATCCAGCCTCTTTATGTTACTTGGAGTCGATCGAGGAAGCTTATAGGGTGTATGGGGGTCAGACCTGGCTGTGCTATGATGAGCAGTACAGACAGAGGAAAGCGGTCTGTCCATCAATTCAATGGGATCAAGAGAATATTGGGTTGTGGCTGACGGTAATGGCCCCAGTGCGTTTTGGGCTGCCCTTGCAGGGAGAGCCAGGTCTCCTGGCTCGGGATCCACATCCGTGGCAAGGGGTCAAGGGGGGATAGGCTGGGGGAAAACAAATTTGGCTTTGGTTGGCGGTTCAATGAAGGCCAGTGTAGGTTTGGTGCAGGATGCAAGTTTAAGCATGCCTGCTTTCATTGTAGTGCAGGGTCGCGGAGAGCATCAAAATGCTTTAAACAAAAAAAAAGGGGCACAGTTTTTGAGAAAAGGGAGGACTCTGGTGAAATTGGCAGAGATCGTGACGTTTCTAAATACATATCTGGACAGGGAAAAAAAGGCATTATTGTTTAAGGGTTCTTAGCATAGGGGTCCGTTATTCCTCCCCCTGCATATAAAGTCCCATTTTCAACACTCAGCACTTGAGAAGGAAGTTATTTGTCTGATAATTGTTTGCCCATGGGATGTTTCATCTCATGCGCATATTTTTTGAAGCATTTAGCTCGTTCTCAGAGTGGGGGTGCGAGACCCAGTCGGGTGTTCATTACCTGGATGATTTTGTGCTTGGGGCGAACGGGTCACCGGTGTGCATCTTTGGTGGCTACGTTTTAGTATACTGCTCTGCTTTTGGGGGTGCCATTTGCTCAGATAAGATGGAGGGGCCCACTACATGTTTAAGCTTTAGGCCATAACCATTGACACCGAGGCAATTGGTTTGCCAATTGCCCAAGAAAAGTTGTAGGATTTAAAGAAGGAGGTGGCAAGGGCCCAAAGGAAAAGAAAATTTTCTTGCAAGGGCTGCAGTATCGGCTGGAAAAACTTAACTTCGCATGCAGGATATTGCCCATGGGCAATGTCTTATGTAGGAGATTGGCAGCAGCCAAGGCTGGTGTGAAGGCCCCACATCATTTCATTAGATTGGGAAAAGGTCACAAAGGTGATCTGGCTGAGTGGACCTCCTTCCTGGAAAGGTATAATGGCAGATTGATAAGAATTTAGGGAGTAAGTGAGAATGCTGATTTGGAGTTATATACGGATGCAGCGGGCAGCGCTGGATTCAGTGCATATTTCCAAGGACAATGGTGTGTGGTGGAATGGTCAGAGGCTTGGAAACAGGCTGGCTTGGTACGGAAACTGGTGTTATTGGATCTTTTTTCCAATAGTGGGGACCATAGTGCTTTGGGGTGCTCACTTTGGGAGCAGCAATGTGAGGTTTCATGATGATAACCTGGAAGTGGTTCAGGTAGTTAACACATTTATAGCCTCATCTTCCCCAGTGGTGACTTTGCTGCACAATCTGGTTCTAGAAACATTATCATTGGATGTGCGAATAGTGGCAGTGCACATTTCGGGAGTGGAAAACTCTCTTGCGGATGCTCTCTCTTGTTTCCAGTGGGAGCGGTTCAGGATGCTGGCTCTGGAAGCAGACGTGGAGGGGAAGACCTGCACGGTTTGGCTCTGGAATGTTGTAAGCAAAAAGTTGGACACCTGATTAGGGTCACTGGCTCAGGGTATGAGGGTGGCATGCGATGCAGTATGGCATGAGTGGGAGGCCTGAATATTACAGTGTGGGGCTGCGGACTCTGAGGATGACTGGGTGGGGGGGGCCTTGTTGAGTTGGCTTGGTACAGTTTCATAGGAGTAGTGATAAGTAGTATCTGTTTATGGCCAGGGTGGCATTTTTGGGGGGTTTAGTTGGAAGGCTTAAGGAATGTTGCAAAGAATTCTCTAGTTAAGCAGGCATTAAGAGGATTGAGGAGGTAGAAGGTGCGGCATGATTCGAGGAGACCAGTATCTTTTAGCCTGCTGGAAAGTATGGGGTCGGCATTGAAAACCATATGCATAAATCTTTTTGAAAGAATGTTATTTCGGGCAGCATTCTCAGTGGCAATTTTGGGGGCACTAAGGATAGCAGAGTTAGTGGATAGGTGATGTTTACAGGGTAATGAATTATTCTGTGGTTCTATTTCTGTTAAAGGCCATCAGCCTGCATTAGTGTGGATTCTGGGGGCACTCCCACGTTTTGTGGGGGGCAGTAAGAGCAGCAGTTAGACCAGAAGGGAGGCAGTTAAGTTTTGGAAGGAGCGAGGCGGTCAATAGTTAGATTGGCTTGAGGGGGATGTGGTGGTGCAGGGTGTTAGAAGAAGCAGAGAGGATGGTGAGTCAGGATATAGTGCCGGATATACTATTTTTGCACATGGGGGAGAGCGATTTAGGCAGGAGACCATTCAGAGACCTCTCGAGGCATATAAGGTGTGACAAGTGGCAGCTGTTAACGTCATATTGGGGCCTGGTAATTGTATGGTCGGAGAGAGGCCCTAGGAGGAGTTGGAGGAGAGTGAGGTCGGTGAAGGGTGTGAATAAGGCCAGAATAAAGCTAAACAGGGGGGGTTTCTTGTTGTATAGTTCGCCAGGGCAGCGTGGCGGTTAGGTATGTAGATTTGGAGGCAGGCACAGGTAATTACTGGGGATCACGGAAACAACATAGGGATGGATTTGTGTTCAAAAGGAATTCAAGAGGGCTTTAAACTAGCTCTAGTGTTGTGGTGGGCGGCGCCGGCTTAAGGGGGTCAAGCCGTGCTGGCTGTGGTGGTGAGGGGAGGGGTCCTTGGAGTCAGCAAAAAAGTATGGTGGGGGGGAAGGCAGGGGCTGGATAGCTATCTTCCCCTTTGATTGTTTAATTGGTGGGTCTGTTGCCTCTTTGCTTTGCTAGGTCGGTGCCCTGCAAAGTTGGTGGGTTTGGCTAGCCAGGGTAGGGCTAGTCGGCCTCGGTGTCGGGAGGTTGGTAACTAGAGGCGAGTTGGTGAGCCTCCCGAGTTGATTGGTTTATGGTGGGAGGCATGTGTTGGGAAATAGGGTCGCCTGAGTCGGTTATTATGTGACAGGCGGCAGTTACAACTATTTCCTGGGTGGTGAGGCGACAGGGTGGTACAGGGCTCCAAGTATCTCTCCAAAGTTTTTCCAGAGGGTTACAAAATTGTTGTTTTATGTTAATGTCGTTTGTCAATAAACATGGCTGCTGTGGCCAAAATTATCCAAAAAGGAAATGGTGTCAGTGGTTACTTTGGGTAAGTGGAGTGAGGGAGGTTTTGAAGGGGGGATGGCTACAGCGGAGATGACTCCATTATACCCAGGTCATGAATTGCATAAGACCTGATATATCTCTAGATTGCAAGCTGACCAGACTGACGTATTTTGGCCATGTAATGCAAAAAGAGTCAGAAAAATCTATAATGCTTGGACAGATGTGTGGCAAAAAATTGATCTTGCCGCCACGATAGTATGAGACTGTCAAGGTTAATACAAGCATGGGTATCGAACAACTAAAAGAAGCAGAGCAAAACCGGAATACATAGAGGCAGCTTGCCTTTAGGTCACCGAGGGTCATGAGTAGAGATGAGCGAGCGTACTCGTCCGAGCTTGATGCTCGTTCAAGTATTAGCGTGTTCAAGATGCTCGTTATTCGAAACGAGCACCACGCGATGTTCGAGTTACTTTCACTTTCGTCTCTGAGACATTAGCGCGCTTTTCTGGCCAATAGAAAGACAGGGAAGGCATTACAACTTCCTCCTGTGATGTTCAAGCCCTATACCACCCCCCTGCAGTGAGTGGCTGGCGAGATCAGGTGTCACCCGAGTATATAAATCGGCCCCTCCCGCGGCTCGCCACAGATGCATTCAGACATAGCTTAGGGAAAGTGCTGCTGATGCTGGAGCTGCTATAGGGAGAGCGTTAGGAGTCATTTTAGGCTTCAAGAACCCCAACGGTCCTTCTTAGGGCCACATCTGACCGTGTGCAGTACTGTTGATGCTGCTTTTAGCAGTGTTGCACATATTTTTTTTTTTTGTATATCGGCCGTGCAGAGCATTGCGTCCTCAGTCTGCACTCATTGTACATAGTATAGGGCCAGTACTGGTGAGGCAGAGACAGTGGGAAAGGTGAAAGAGATATACAGGCTATATAGGCAGTGGGCTTTTTCAAACAAATTTTGGGAAAAAAACTATATTTGGGCTGCCTGTGACCGTCCTCAGTGTACTGCGTGTCTGCTGGGGGTAGTAGTCCTAATTATTGCGCAGCTAAGCGTTACAGCAGACTTGCGCAAAAGTTTTTCCTGGCTCTGCGGTGGCTGTTACATCTCCGCCGTGATCCTGTCCACATTGAAACAGTATACATATATACGCTGCCTACAGTATCTGTCTACTGTCTCAGCTCTGCCGTTCAAAAAATAGAAGCAAAATACTTAAGGCCTACTAGTGGCATCTGCCAACTTGACTGCTTCTGCGCTGTGAATTCCACTATCTCAGTCCTACGCACCTACGTCTCACTGCAGGCGTGCACAAAAGTGCTTCCTGGCTCTGCGGTGCCCGTAAGATCACCGCTGTGATCCTATCCACATTGAAACAGTATACATATATACGCTGCCTACAGTATCTGTGTACTGTAGCAGCTCTGCCGTTCAAAAAATAGAAGCAAAATACTTAAAGGGGTTGTCCCGAGGCAGCAAGTGGGTCTATACACTTCTGCATGGCCATAATAATGCACTTTGTAATGTACATTGTGCATTAATTATGAGCCATACAGAAGTTATAAAAAGTTTTATACTTACCTGCTCCGTTGCTGGCGTCCTCGTCTCCATGGTGCCGACTAATTTTCGCCCTCCGATGGCCAAATTAGCCGCGCTTGCGCAGTCCGGGTCTTCTTCTTTTCTGAATGGGGCTCCGTGTAGCTCCGTGTAGCTCCGCCCCGTCACGTGCCGATTCCAGCCAATCAGGAGGCTGGAATCGGCAATGGACCGCACAGAAGCCCTGCGGTCCATGAAGACAGAGGATCCCGGCGGCCATCTTCAGCAGGTGAGTATGAAGACGCCGGACCGCCGGGATTCAGGTAAGCGCTGTGCGGGTGGTTTTTTTAACCCCTGCATCGGGGTTGTCTCGCGCCGAACGGGGGGGGGGGGGGGGTTTAAAAAAAAAACCCGTTTCGGCGCGGGACAACCCCTTTAAGGCCTACTAGTGCCGTTTGCCAACTTGACTGCTTCTGCGCTGTGAATTCCACTATCTCAGTCCTACGCACCTACGTCTCACTGCAGGCGTGCACAAAATTCTTTCCTGGCTCTGCTGTGCGTTCCGTAAGCGAAGTCAGCCTCCAACCACAGGCCAATAAGCGGCATATTTTATTAGTGTTCTGTTTCTGCTCTACTCGTAATACACCATGCTGAGGGGTAGGGGTAGGCCTAGAGGACGTGGACGCGGGCGAGGACGCGGAGGCCCAAGTCAGGGTGTGGGCACAGGTCGAGCTCCTGATCCAGGTGTATCGCAGCCGACTGCTGCGGGATTACGAGAGAGGCACGTTTCTGGCGTCCCCAGATTAGTCTCACAATTAATGGGTCCACGCGGGAGACCTTTATTAGCAAATAAGCAGTGTGAGCAGGTCCTGTCGTGAATGGCAGAAAGTGCATCCAGCAATATATCGACCACCCAGAGTTCTACGCCGTCCACTGCTGCAACTCTGAATTCTCTGGCTTCTGCTCCTCCTTCCTCCCAGCCTCCTCACTCCATTACAATGACACATTCTGAGGAGCAGGCAGACTCCCAGGAACTGTTCTCTGGCCCCTGCCCAGAATGGGCAGCAATGGTTCCTCTCCCACTGAAGGACTTTGCCGTGACCGATGCCCAACCTTTGGAAGGTTCCCGGGGTCCGGGGGATGAGGCTGGGGACTTCCGGCAACTGTCTCAAGAGCTTTCAGTGGGTGAGGAGGACGATGACGATGAGACACAGTTGTCTATCACTCAGGTAGTAGTAATTGGAGTAAGTCCGAGGGAGGAGCGCACAGAGGATTCGGAGGAAGAGCAGCAGGACGATGGGGTGACTGACCCCACCTGGTTTGCTAAGCCTACTGAGGACAGGTCTTCAGAGGGGGAGGCAAGTGCAGCAGCAGGGCAGGTTGGAAGAGGCAGTGCGGTGGCCAGGGGTAGAGGCAGGGCCAGACCGAATAATCCACCAACTGTTTCCCAAAGCGCCCCCTCGCGCCATGCCACCTTGCAGAGGCCAAGGTGCTCAAAGGTCTGGCAGTTTTTCACTGAGAGTGCAGACGACCGACGAACAGTGGTGTGCAACCTTTGTCGCGCCCAGATCAGCCGGGGAGCCACCACCACCAGCCGCACTACCACCAACATGCGCAGGCATATGATGGCCAAGCACCCCACAAGGTGGGACGAAGGCCGTTCATTGCCTCCGGGTCGCACCACTGCCTCTTACCCTGTGCCCCAACCTGCCACTGAGATCCAACCCCGCTCTCAGGACACAGGCACTACCGTCTCCTGGCCTGCACCCACACCCTCACCTCCGCTGTCCTCAGCCCCATCCACCAATGTCTGTCAGCGCACCGTCCAGCCGTCGCTAGCGCAAGTGTTTGAGAGCAATCGCAAGTACGCCGCCACGCACCCGCACGCTCAAGCGTTAAACGTGCACATAGCCAAATTTATCAGCCTAGAGATGCTGCCTTATAGGCTTGTGGAAACGGAGGCTTTCAAAAGCATGATAGCGGCGGCGGCCCCGCGCTACTCGGTTCCCAGTCGCCACTACTTTTCCCGATGTGCCGTCCCAGCCCTGCACGACCACGTCTCCCGCAACATTGTACGCGCCCTCACCAACGCGGTTACTGCCAAGGTCCACTTAACAACGGACACGTGGACAAGCACAGGCGGGCAGGGCCGCTATATCTCCCTGACGGCACATTGGGTGAATTTAGTGGAGGCTGGGACCGAGTCAGAGCCTGGGACCGCTTACGTCCTACCCACCCCCAGAATTGCGAGCCCCAGTTCGGTGCTGGTATCTGCGGCGGTGTATGCTTCCTCCACTTAACCACCCTCCTCCTCCTCCAATGCAACCTCTACCTCGCAATCAAGACTTGTCAGCAGCAGCACGTCGCCAGCAGTCGGTGTCGCGCGGCAGCACTGCGGTGGGCAAGCGTCAGCAGGCCGTGCTGAAACTACTCAGCTTAGGAGAGAAGAGGCACATGGCCAATGAACTGTTGCACGATCTGACAGAGCAGACCGACCGCTGGCTTTCACCACTGAGCCTCCAACCGGGCATGGTCGTGTGTGACAACGGCCGTAACCTATTGGCGGCTCTGCAGCTCGGCAGCCTTACGCACGTGCCATGCCTGGCCCATGTCTTTAATTTGATGGTTCAGCGGTTTCCGAAATGCTACCCACACTTGTCAGACCTCCTCGGCAAGGTGCGCCAGGTCAGAGCACATTTCCGCAAGTCCATCACAGACGCTGCCACCCTGCGCACCCTGCAACATCGGTTTAATCTGCCAGTGCACCGACTGCTTTTCCGACGTGCCCACACAGTGAAACTCTACGCTCCACATGTTGGTCAGGCTCTATGAGCAGCGTAAAGCTATAGTGGAATACCAACTCCAACATGGGCGGCGTAGTGGGAGTCAGCCTCCTCAATTCTTTACAGAAGAGTGGGCCTGGTTGGCAGACATCTGCCAGGTCCTTGGAAACTTTGAGGAGTCTACCCAGATGGTGAGCGGCGATGCTGCAATCATTTGCGTCACCATTCCTCTGCTATGCCTCTTGAGAAGTTGCCTGCAAAGCATAAAGGCAGACGCTTTGCGCTCGGAAACGGAGGCGGGGGAAGACAGTATGTCGCTGGATAGTCAGAGCACCCTCATGTCTATATCTCAGCGCGTTGAGGAGGAGGAGGAGGGGGAGGAGCATAAGGAGGAGGGGGAAGAAACAGCTTGCCCCACTGCTGAGGGTACCCATGCTGCTTGCCTGTCATCCTTTCAGCGTGTATGGCCTGAGGAGGAGGAGGAGGAGAAGGAGGAGTATCCTAAAAGTGATCTTCCTAGTGAGGACAGCCATGTGTTGCGCACAGGTACCCTGGCACACATGGCTGACTTCATGTTAGGATGCCTTTCTCATGACCCTCGCGTTACACGCATTCTGGCCACTACGGATTACTGGGTGTACACACTGCTTGACCCACGGTATAAGGAGAACCTTTCCATTCTCATACCCGAAGAGGAAAGGGGTTCGAGAGTGATGCTATACCACAGGACCTTGGTGGACAAACTGATGGTAAAATTCCCATCCGACAGCGCTAGTGGCCGAAGGCGCAGTTCCGAGGGCCAGGGAGCAGGGGAGGCGCGGAGATCAGGCAGCATGTACAGCACAGGCAGGGGAGCACTCTCCAAGGCCTTTGCCAGCTTTATGGCTCCCCAGCAAGACTGTGTCACCGCTCCCCTGTCAAGGCTGAGTCGGCGGGAGCACTGTAAAAGGATGGTGAGGGAGTACGTAGTCGATCGCACGACCGTCCTCCGTGATGCCTCTGCCCCCTACAACTACTGGGTGTCGAAGCTGGACACGTGGCCTGAACTCGCGCTGTATGCCCTGGAGGTGCTTGCTTGTCCTGCGGCTAGCGTCTTGTCAGAGAGGGTGGTTAGTGCGGCAGGGGGAATCATCACGGATAAGCATACCCATCTGTCAACCGACAGTGCCAACTGTTACGGCACTCTGCCCCCCGAGCGCCAAGTGGGATGCCCTGATCTTCCCGCACCCCACTGTCCCTGCCTACTTGCCTCGGCCCTGGCTAACCCCAGGCGGACAACTGGACGGCGGTCCCTGCACTGGCTAGGGACCTGGCGGCTGACAAGCAGGAAACTACCTAATGGGGGGAACAGAGTGCCGACAGAGGAGGCAGATGAATCAGACCAACAAAACTGACAAGGCTGGAGATGGAACTCACAGGCAAACTGGCAGGGTGCTGGATAGCAACTAGTGCTGACTGGGCCAGACTAGATTAGAGGCAAACAGAACCAACAAAAACAGAGTAGTAGGGGACCAGAGGGAGCTGACCGACAACTAGGGACTGGCTGAGGAGAACCGCAGACAGACTGGCTAGGTGCATGCAGAACCAATAACTGGCAATGAGCTCAGTTCACTGCCAGTCTTTTAACCACAAGGTTCCGCCCAGGGGCGGAGAGTGGGAGGAGGCAACTCCACCCACTGCTGTATAAGAAGCACAGAGGAGTGCGGGCGGCACCCTACGGGCGGGCACGCCCACGCCGCCGCCCACTGGCCAACCCAAGCTGCTGGGATGACCTCGACACAGGGCTCCAGGCTGCCGGAGCCGACGCCGGAGCGACGCGCGCCGACCGCGGGACCCCATGCCGCACTGTATGGTAACACCAACAGGCTTACACTCATAAAGATGAACAAAGCCTGGATTTCCCCAGACTTCTCTTCTCCACTAGCGGACAGCAGCGGTACTTAAAAAGTACGTAGGCTGCACCCGCGGATGGAAGCATCGTTCTCTATCACCATCAAAAACGGGGATCTTTTAGCTTCATCAATCTGTGTATTATATTCATCCTCCTCCTCCTGAAACCTCACGTAATCACGCCGAACGGGCAATTTTTCTTAGGCCCACAAGGCTCAGTCATATTACTTTTGTAAACAATGTTTATACGTTTCAATTCTCATTAAAGCGTTAAACCTTTCACCTCAACCAATTTTTATTTTAACTGGGCTGCCTACACACCTAGTTACAAATTAAGTCACATTAAGCAAAGCCATTAATGGGTTTCACCTGCCCTCTTGGTTGGGCATGGGCAATTTTTCTGAGGTACATTAGTGCTGTTGGTACACCAATTATTTTGGGCCCTCGCCTACAGTGTAATCCTAGTAATTTTTATGGGCTTCGCCTGCACTCATGGTACAGCAAGGTGTGTGGGGTTGGCCTACACTTTTGCTACATAAATGTAACTGGGGCCTTGTCTATACTGCAACTACTGAAATGTGAAATAGACTGTTATCTCCCTAAACTGCTGCAACGGGAATGTTACTGCGGCCTGTCTTGACTGCTACTACTACTGAAATGGAACTAATACTGTGCTCCCCCTATACTGCTGCTTCGGAATTGTTACTGGGGCCTGTCTAGACTGCTACTACTACTGAAATGGAACTAATACTGTGCTCCCCCTATACTGCTGCTTCGGAATTGTTACTGGGGCCTGTCTGGACTGCTACTACTACTGAAATGGAACTAAGACTGTGCTCCCCCTGTAATGCTGCTAGTGATATGTTACTGGGGCCTGTCCTAATGCTACCGCTGAAATGTTACTAATTCTGGGCTCTGCCTATACCGCTGCTAATGCCTATGTCACTGGGGTGTGGAAACGGAGGCTTCCCAAAGACATGATGGTGGCGAAGCCATTTCCCACCAACACGGTTACTGTTAAGGTGCATATAACCACGGACACGTGGAGAGGACACGTAGTGCCTCAAAAACATCCCCCTCCTCCTCCAACAATGAAAACATTCTTGGCAAATACCTTTGCATTGGTCCGTCTGATGGCAGTCCAAGAATTTCACCTTTAACGACACAACAAGAGAGCCCCCCCACCATCCCCCCGCCACGGCCCACTTAATCCTGGCCACATTCCGAAAACCAACTAAATAAAACCGCGCTACTAGGTCCGCAGTCGCCACCACATTCCCACCAACGCGGTTACTGTTAAGGTACATATTACCACTCTGCTGGGGCATGCACTGTGGGCAGAAGCACACCTCTATTGTATGTGACGTTAGCTCTGCTGAGCAGGGCACTGCAATGGGATATATTTATGTACCGCCGATGGGTTCCAGGGAGCCACCCATGCTGTGGGTCCACAGGGACTTCACATTGGGGATTTGTACCTGCCTGTGTCTATGAATTAAAAACCCCGGTCAGGTTGGGGCATGCAGTGTGGGCCGAAGCCCAACTGCATGTAATCTGACGTTAGCTTTGCTGTCCAGGGCACTGCAATGGGATATATTTATGTACCGCCGGTGGCTTCCTGGGACCCACCCATGCTGTCGGTCCACACGGAGTTGTAACTGCATGTGTCCACTTATAAAGAACCCCAGTCTGACCGGGGCATGCAGTGTGGGCTCGAAGCCCACCTGCATTAAACCTGACGTTACCTCAGTTGTGCTGAGCACTGCAATGCTATTTATTTATGTACCGCTGGTGGGTTCCAGGGAGCCACCCATGCTGTCGGTCCATATGGACTTCACAATAGGGAGTTGTACCTGCCTGTGTCTACTTATAAAAAACCCCAGTCTGACTGGGGCATGCAGTATGGGCCGAAGCCCATCTGCATTTAATCTGATGTTAGCTCTGCTGTCCAGGGCACTGCAATGGGATACATTTATGTACAACCGGTGGGTTCCAGGGAGCCACCCATGCTGTGGGTGCACACGGAATTCCCATTGCGGAGTTGTACCTGCCTGTGACTATTTATAAAAAACCCCGGTCTGACTGGGGCATGCAGACACCTTGACAGAATGAATACTGTGTGGCACATGGATTCCCCATTGCTATGCCCATGTGTGCAGCTCCTGATGGAGGTGGCACAGGATTGGATTTCTTATTGCTTCTGTACAGCATTGTGGGCTATCGCCCCACCCCTTTTAAAGAGGGTCGCTGCCTGGTTCCTCCTCATGGCAGACACACTTATAAATAGGCATGAGGGTGGTGTGGCTATGAGGCCAGCGTGTGGCATGAGGGCAGCTGAAGGCTGCGCAGGGACACTTTGGTGTGCGCTGTGGACACTGGGTCGTGCGGGGGGGGGGGGGGGTGTTGGGCAGCATGTAACCCAGGAGAAGTGGCAGCAGAGTGTCATGCAGGCAGTGATTGTGCCTTGTTGGAGGTAGTGTGGTGCTTAGCTAAGGTAGGCATTGCTAATGAGAATGGTTTTTCAGAAATAAAAATTGTTGGGAGGGGGGGGCACTCTTGCCGCTATTGTGCTTCAATAGTGGGACCTGGGAACTTGAGATGCAGCCCAACATGTAGCCCCTTGCCTGCCCTATCCGTTTCTGTGTCGTTCCCATCACTTTCTTGAATTTCCCAGATTTTCACAAATGAAAGACTTAGCGAGCATCGGTGATATACAAAAATGCTCCGGTCGCCCATTGACTTCAATGGGGTTCGTTACTCGAAACGAACCCTCGAGCATCGCGAAAAGTTCGTCTCGAGTAACGAGCACCCGAGCATTTTGGTGCTCGCTCATCTCTATTAAGTAGTTGTATCTGGAATTTTTGAATCGTGGGTAGGGGAACTGGGTAGGACAGTGTGCGGAAAAGATATAGGATTTTTGGGAGAAATACCATTTTATAAAGTGCCATTCTTCCAAACCAAGATAGTTTTTTTTTGCCCAGCTCTTCCATCTCTGCTTGGAGGGAAACATATAGGGGGTCAAAGTTTGCGGAAATTGTTTCTAATGGGTTTTGGCATATTTTGGTGCCTAAATACGGTATCTCGGTTTTCCATTGGAAAGGAAACTCCCTCTCTAAATCTGATTTTAAATCAGAATCGACATTAATCCCCAGTATCTGGGATTTGTCAGAGTTTAGCTTGTATAGCGAGGCATTGCTGTATTGAGTGATGCAGTTATTTACACCCCTTAGGGAGTTTAGAGGGTCTGTCATGGTGACAATAATGTCATCGGCGAAAAGACCGATTTTATGTTGTCTTAACCCCATAGAGACTCCTCTTATCTCTGGGGAGGTTCTAATCATTTCCGCAAGGGGTACTATCGTCATAACAAATAACAATGGGGACAGAGGGCAGCCCTGTCGGGTACCATTCAATATAGAAAAAGATGAGGACAACACCCCGCTAGCTAGTGCTCTTGCCGAGGGTCTCGTGTAGAGAGTTCGGACCGCCCGTAGGAAGCCCTCGCCCACCCCAAACCTCCGGAGCACTTCAAAAGCAAAGCCCCAATGGACTCTATCGAACGCCTTCTCCACATCCAGGAAAAGGAGGAGAGAAGGCGTCCGACTCCAGTTGATCTGTTCCAGCAAGTTCTGGATTTTGCGTGTGCCATCTGCGGCACTTCTTCCCTTCGTAAAACCTACTTGGTCATTGTGTATGACCGTGGGCAGGACCTCTAGGAGCCTAGAGGCCAATATTTTAGCATATATTTTTAGATCGGAGTTCAGAAGGGAAATAGGCCTAAAATTTGCTGGTGTTGTGGGGGGTTTGCCTGGCTTTGGTATGGTGACGATGGTGGCCTGAAGTATTTCTTCATGCATAGTTCCTTGTTCCATCATCTCGTTGAATAGCAAATTTAGGTGGGGAGTCAACATGTGAGCGAAATTCTTATAATATTCATTTGAAAGACCGTCAGGTCCAGGGGATTTGTGATTTTTCAGGTCTTGTATGGCTTTGTGGACTTCAGCGTCCGAGATTGGTTTGCTCAAGATATCTTCTTGGGAGTTCAGCGTGGGGAGAGCTATTCCATCCAAGAATTTGTTTATTAACTCCGGAGTGGGTTGCAAGGTGTTAGAGCTATCCTTGAGGTTATAGAGATTCTTGTAATAGTCTTTAAATTGTTCAGCTATCTGCTGGGGGTGGTAAATTTTTACTTGGATGTGCTGTTATTGGTGATGTATGGAAATTTTGTTTTCATTTGTTTTTTCTTAACAAGGTTGGCCATCAGTTTTGAGGGCTTATCCATGTAAGAATAAAAGTTTGCTTTGGAATACATTAGACCTCTGTTATAATTATCTAGAAGCGTTTTCTTTAATTCTCTTCTCAAGGAAGACAGTTCCAGTAGGTGTATGCTTTGTGAAGATTTTTGATGGAGTGATTCCAGCTTTTTTACTTTTTCTAGTAAGAGATCTATCTTTTCTCGCTTGTTTTTATTCTGTTGTATTTTGAGTTTTATCAGCACTCCTCTTAGGACTGCCTTGTGGGCGTTCCAAAGTGTGGCATTACTTATATTGTCGTAGAATTCCTTTGCGGAATCACGGCTTACTCAATTTGGAATGTTTACACCCTTCCATATTATTTCTGAATTGATAATGCGCATAAGAAGTTTCCACACTGACACGAGGTTCAGCATGCATAGCTTCCTCAATTCTACCTTTAATGATCGGCGTGTAGCCTATTTTAAGAGTTTAACAAATCCACCCATCTGGGCAGGTCAAAGATTACATAGATACAACGTATTGTTTAATTATTGGATAAGCATCTTGCAATTCTTCCATCCTCCGGTCATCTGTGATTGGCCATCAGGTGGTGGATGAAATGAGTGGGTTGTCTTGGAGCCACGTGGGGTTCCTTCGATATGATTGGATGTTACATCATGAACTATAAATTGCACAAACCTCCCATGTTATTTGCATACGTTTCCAGTAAAGTCGCTGGGGAAATTTTCGTGGTAACTTGAAAGCGGAAGCTTGTCTCAGATTCGGTTCATTGTCTACTTCCTAGTTCCTTTAATCACCCATGCAACCGGACAAACAGATATATTTATATCTTGGTTGCGTGCTAAATTCCATCCAGCAGAGTTTATAAAACAGATATTTCATATAAGCGGAAGTACCTATTGCATAACTTGTAGCAAGACAGAAAGCAAATATGTATACAGAATGTTAAATTGACAACTGTCTACTGCCAAGGCCCACCGATCCATATAGATATATACTGGGCTTCCACCACAGACCCCCCTTGAAACTATCTGTTTCACTAAACTCGCCCTGCTCCGTCCCACCCCCACCGCTGACCCCAGACTCGCATTGTGTTGTACACTGGAGCTATTGCTGTCATGGGGGTATAGGATGGTTCGACATCATCGTATTCTGGATCCATGATGACGACGTTTGCGCTGACAGTGGTCTTTTTGTTGGACATCGTAGTGAGACGGGTGGACCAGGTAGTCATCAGGGTCGGAATACACTGTATGCAACAACAAACAGAAATTAGGATGACTATAAAGGTGACAAATATAATTAGGTTAGGAGAGGTGCGACTTTCACTATTTCAGGTAAACACTGCATAACTTGTATAGAACCCCGCCTTCTTGACGTTACCTCGATTCATCAACAAGAGTGCAAAGTCAGGACTATCTAATAACTGATCAACATGACTGAACCCCTGTCTCATTAGTAAGTGCATGATCATATATATTAGTCTGGAAGGAAAGAGCTACAAGCTGATTATTCCCACTTCCCTTTTCCAGAGGCGGTAAGGTAACAGGACCAGGGGCGTTGTAACACCGGCATGTTGCGTGGACATAAGCAGAGTGCACTGCAGATAAAATAAAGTAAAATCTTAGCGAAAACCTATCACAGTGTTCTAAATACACAATGTTTTAAAACTTATATTTCTATATTTTTCCCTTCTCCTGTTAGGTACCTAACTGAGGAAAACAGACTAAGGTTAGCTCTTTTTAGTTAGTGCGGTCAGCTTCTTAATGGCAACTGCGTCTTTATCTGCGGGTCACGTTTTGTCTGGAATGTAGGTACAAGTCTCCCCTATCATCTTACAGACACTCCCTTTTTTGGCTAAAAATCGTACCTAGTGCCATTCTATTTTGAAAAGTCATAGTCGAGGTAGGTCCTATTGGTCAACTAGTCCCTATAAGGCGTCTCCAGTATAATTTATAAACCGCTGTTAATTATAATAAACATAATTAATCCAATCAACATTTATTTACCCTAATGATCGGGAAAATGGACTCGAATCTAGTTTTAACTTGGTCTCTAATTTTTAAAACTTGTCAGGTACCCCCCTTGGCTATCCTATGATGTCAATGCATACGTGTAGATCAAAACTACCACCAGGGGTCTCTCTACTCGCTCTAGCATAATGTTACAATACTAGTAGCGTGCACAGGTATGCACGGCGTGGGACTCCCTAATCTTCACCCACACCATTGTCCCTCCTGGAGATAGTCCTAATGGTGAACACGTCCAGGTCGCCTCACCCTTGCGTCAGGGTTTTCCCACTGCCCGTAAGTCCCTACTCCTAAAAGGGGAGGGATCCCTACCTCACCTCAGAAGGAGGCCATGGATTCCCTGGGCTTATTTCCGGGCATCCATACCCTCTATCTGTACGAGTTAACACCCCACAGGGTGTGCCCTCGCCGGTACCTAAGGTCTTCTGCACTATCCCTTGGCAAATGGGAATTCCACTGACAATCCATCTTAGGAGATCGGGGCAGGCACAGTACTAGTACAGCCTAATTGCCTGGCAGGTGTAGTTTCCAGGGTAGTCAGTAATACTCTCTCCGGTGCAAAACACTTAAGTAGTTATAGAGTATTCCTTCTTCCATTTCTCACGAACAGTATAATTAGCGGAAATGTTCGTGAAGAGACTAATAAACCACTCTTCAGCATCTACAGGGAGATTTAGGGGGACCATCCCAGAGTGTAGTCGGGCACTACCGCACACGCAACAGTTAGACTTGTTGCTCCTGTTAGCATTGTACCTCATCAACTCCAACCAGAGATTCTGGTCAAAGTAGCCAGTCGCTACTGTCAAGGTGTCCTCAAAAGGTAAGGTCGGCTATGATCATCATGTTCGTCAAGGTCTTTATCTTACGGCGGAGGGGGTTAATTATGGGCATGGGACTAAGTGAAGGCTTCCATTCGGCTGCATCTACCATACCCCTTATTTTAAACTTCCCTAAGGGACCTGTCCTCCCGTACCGGTTATGTCCCCAGATTGTAAGTCCCCCCGTCCCCCGGGCTTGGATCTCCCATGGTTAATGTAAAAACCGCATTAAAACCAAGCAACATACTAAGTTCAAGACACGGGACCACAGTACAATAGTCGAAGGAATATGCGGCTACTTGAGCATTGAACGAGTTATACTAGAAGGTAACCATACCCCCATATTCTTCCGACTAAGGATTCCAGTTGCCACCCTCCTCTCTCACTAGCCCTGTCCAGAGTAATGTCCTTGGCACAACTAAGACTGGTCTCCCGGATCTGAAGCTTTCTTACAGTATGAAGCATGGATGGATCCATGTAAGTCTTTCGGCTAGTTTCACAGCTGTGGCAGTAGTCAGAAGCACCTGGTAGGGGCCATCAAATCGGGGCTCAGGAGAGTGCTTCCTGGGGAACTTCTTGATGCGCACCCAATCCCCAGGCTGCAAGATATGTGTCCCAGTGTCTGCCTCTGAGTCTGGAAGAGAACACCTGTGTACCTTCGTTTACCTCATTCACTTCCGGTACCCTGTATCTGCAGATTACCTCATTCATGAGCTCCTGTGTGGTTATCTGCTCATTTACCTTAGTATCCGGGTGGGCCTCCAACCTGAAAAAGACTCGAGCAACAACAAGCACATATTCATACTCCCCAACAGGTGTGAGCTGAATGTGGTCAAATTGGCAATCTCTGAAATGCGTAGAGTGGTCAAGGCAAGTGTTATATGGCCACCTTACTTCTGTCCGGACTCGCATATGGCAAAGATCATGCTAACTGGACAAATGATGCAGCAGCTACAGAGAACCCAGGTGTCACCCATTCTTGTTCAGTGTCGCCGTCATCGCTGCTTTTGATTCTGTGTACCAGTTGGGCCATCATGGGGAACAGGGACCTCTGTAGGCAAGTTCTGTTGATTGTTCGCCATACGCCGTCCTTTTCTGTCGCTCCCGTATTTTAGCCCATCTGCTTTCTTTCCTCGTTGACTTGTAACTGTAAAGTCCTTGACATATCAAAGTCCAAAGTCTTATCAAAGTCCAAAGGTTTTATCAAAGTCCAAAGTCTTATCACTGACTCATGCTGTCAGTATCTATTCTTCTTTCTTCCACGGCTTGAGGGCCGCTGCCTTTGCTGTGTTGTCGGCGAGGGTGTCATCTCTTGCTTCTCCGTTGTAGAAATCGGCGTGGATTCTCCATTGCCAGGTAGTAGTAGTAGGGTTTCCATGAGACTCTGCACCGCTGCACCATTCTTAATTGGCTGTCCTACTGAGATAACAAGCTGTCTGGCCTACCATATTGGGCCATAATCATGAGCTATGCCAAATGCATTCCAGGAGTCAGTGTAAAAAGTTGCCGACTTACCTTCTACCACTCCACACGCCTCAGTGAGGGCCTCCGGTTCCGCTTCTTGCCCTGAGACATGCGGAGGCAGAGCTTCTGCGTTTAGGACATCTTGTTGTGTGACCTCTGCATATCTGGTTCGGAATCATCAATCCTCACCCTGATACCATCTACAAAAGAAAACTCAAAATATGCATCATTAACAGTGTGTACATCACTACAATAATGCTATTTAAAAAATAGCTGATCTGCCATACTCAAATCACCTATGCCTCCCCTCCCCACAGGAATACCTGATTAAAAGAAGAGTAGCCAGATTCAAGGTATTACAACATTGGGAAGCTCAGAGCAATATTGGGGGAGGCATGGAAAGAGCACATTGTAGCCGGATCTAATAGGCCAGAGATAAGTGCTTGGGTTGCACTTGCATGAGTATGTTCTGGGTGTCATTTGGGGTGTGGACCACTAGGGGGTAGTCCAATACCAACTTAGAAGATTTGTCAACCATTGCCTGTACTGCTGCCACCCCAAAAGCAGATGAGGGAGCTCCTCACGTCACTGGATCCAACCTCATTGCTGTGTTTGTCCTCCGTGCTTTTGTGTCAATACTGTCGTATAGGCGGCAGTATGAAACAAGGTCCAGAAAGGTGCGGAATTTGGCAACGGGTGTATGTACAGGTATGGCCTGCAGAACTTGGTTAGTCTTTGGAGGCCTCCAGGCCTTACAGCCTTCTGCAAGAGAAATTAACAGTGAAATTGTGGCCGGTTGGCCGTTTTTTCCAAAGCATCAGCACACAGCACCTAACATGTGTGGCTGACCCTTCACCCCTTTTTTTTTTTTTTTTTTAACTAGGGGGATACTGTTTAACCCAGGGGTGTGTATCTGGGTCTCGTATATATTATCATGGTCGATACATTCAATTTCCCTATGCCTGTCTTGTGGGTGTCCCATAATTTGTCAGGAACCGTGGAAAGCTGAGTTTGAGACAGGAGGAAAAAAACAAAAACTTTTTCTTCTGGCTATCTATGATTCTTACCCCCTCCTTGGATAAGAGACGTGTTCTTGCATCATCAAGCTCCACCCCTCTGAGTGTGGCTAATCACTTACTTCCTTATTCTCTCATTCAATGTTGGGCAGTCCTTGGGTACACATCACAACTCAATAAAGATAAAGTCTTATGCATCACACAATTTACATTTTACAAATTACGGGTCAATCTGCCCCGTTCCTCCTGTGGATACCTGGCCTTATCGTTACCTGCTTGTTTCCTATTCCTTGGCTTCTCTACCGTCTCTCTTACTCCCTGTAGTTTATTTATTTATTTTATATTGTCTGTGAATATACGTTACTTGTGCTGGGACTACAGGGCAAGTAACTTCCTCTTTTTAAGTCTCTCGCTCATGTGACAGCCCAGCGACAGGATTATAAGGGAGAACGGCTAATTTTTACTTTTACAACAGTTTTTGTCCCAGACTTCCGGCGACTGGGCAGATGCAGTCTTAGATGCCGGGCATCTCCATCTGATTGGTAATGTACTGCAATTCTCTCTATTCACTAAACTGGTCTCTTTGGCGTGTATTAATACAGACGCCATCGCAGCCCACCTTCACTTCCTCTTTTCTGACACTTAGGGAAATTCTAACGTCTAATGCATAAATCACATATATTATGTTGTAACTTTACTGTCACGGCGGTGACCACCTAACATTGTATGTGGTTACAATTGAATTGGGGACTGCTAACATGTACGCTGTTGGGGACTTGGCAAACATAGATGTATTTTCTTGTGGGCATGGTGGGCTACGCAGTCTGTATTCTTAAGAGCCCCCTCAGGATGTGAGCGGCATATAACTTTTTACATTTATGACGGGCGTATCACAAAGATTAGATTACATAACAAGACATACTAGTAGTTTTAACATCCAATATTAGTTAAATAACTAACAAATGTTACAGCACAAGAATTGCTTTGCTTCTATTAAGAGTTCCACTTCCTCTTTTTAAATGTAGTTAGCAGCCTTTCTTTTTTTTTTTTCCTAAACAATTACGGGCACAGTTGAGCAGGTCTGATACTAATTCTATATAACAACTCAGCAGGATTAGCTCTACACAACAAACAAGCACACTAACTTTATATAACGGACAGGTAGGACACACAGAAAGATTGCTTGATTAATCAATGATAACTTGACTCTCCACCCCTTCCACACTTTCCTGGAGGGTGTAATAATGTTTGTTGCCTTTCAATTTCAATCATGGCTGCCAGATTCATGATTATAAAAGTCTCCTCAGACGCCGGACATAATATGCCCCGCCCTAGAGTCTCTAGCATTTCTGTCGCTACACAGTTTATCAATCTACCCTCAGACGGAGGGACCTACTCGTGGACATTTAAACAATAAACAAATATTTGTGGACACACACAAATAGACGGAGCACCAGTACGGCTGGCTTAGTCTCACTGCCCCTCGGGATACTGTCTGGCAGCCCCTCTGTCCTAGGTCTTTTACCAGACTTTACCGGAGCAGCGGTGCCTGTCCAGACGTTTGACCGTTTCCTGACTCTAAGGTTTTAGACACCAAACCTGACCCGAGCAGGACCTCCTAGTCAAACTACCCCGACAGGTCCCCTTACTCTAAGGTTTTAGACACCAAACCTGACCCGAGCAAGGGGCCCTACGGGGACTTCCTCTCCCTTAAAGCAATTCACTGACCTTGCCAACCGACCAGTACTCTCAAAACGACAGGCATGTAAACATTCCTTTATATCTTATGACAGGTTCTTATCGAGTGATCGAGACTTAAAGAAGTACCTGTCGATCGGGTCCAAATTATTCGGCCTTGACACGGCACATAGGCGAGCCTGAACTTAGCCACACAGGTATAGATAATTAATTTATCTTACCGTGTTTGACGATATTTTGGGCCCACCAAGTCCAAGGTCGCATATGTCCGTGTCTTCTGTCCGAATTCTATGGAACCTGTCGATCACTCCCCGTACGGGCCACCACTGTCGTAGAATTCCTTTGCGGAATCACGGCTTACTCAATTTGGAATGTTTACACCCTTCCATATTATTTCTGAATTGATAATGCGCATAAGAAGTTTCCACACTGACACGAGGTTCAGCATGCATAGCTTCCTCAATTCTAACTTTAATGATCGGCGTGTAGCCTATTTTAAGAGTTTAACAAATCCACCCATCTGGGCAGGTCAAAGATTACATAGATACAACGTATTGTTTAATTATTGGATAAGCATCTTGCAATTCTTCCATCCTCCGGTCATCTGTGATTGGCCATCAGGTGGTGGATGAAATGAGTGGGTTGTCTTGGAGCCACGTGGGGTTCCTTCGATATGATTGGATGTTACATCATGAACTATAAATTGCACAAACCTCCCATGTTATTTGCATACGTTTCCAGTAAAGTCGCTGGGGAAATTTTCGTGGTAACTTGAAAGCGGAAGCTTGTCTCAGATTCGGTTCATTGTCTACTTCCTAGTTCCTTTAATCACCCATGCAACCGGACAAACAGATATATTTATATCTTGGTTGCGTGCTAAATTCCATCCAGCAGAGTTTATAAAACAGATATTTCATATAAGCGGAAGTACCTATTGCATAACTTGTAGCAAGACAGAAAGCAAATATGTATACAGAATGTTAAATTGACAACTGTCTACTGCCAAGGCCCACCGATCCATATAGATATATACTGGGCTTCCACCACAATATCAGGGGTGGAGTTAAGGGAGAAGTATTCCTCTAGAGCTTTGTTAATAATTTTTTGGTTTTCGGGAATATTGTACAAGTTTGTGCCGTTGCGCCAGTATCGGTGCATGGTCCGACCAGGTGGAGACTGGTGATTGATGTGAAAGTCTCTCTGTCCACCAAGAACATGTCTATCCTCGAATATGTTTTGTATCTTGGGGAGAAAAAAGTGTATTCCTTTGAGGAGGAATTGAGACATCTAAACGTGTCATATAGCCCCTCTTTATGCAACCAAGGGTGGAGGACCGACACATTCCTGCTGGGCGCTGTGGAGTCCATTTCTTTGTCCACTATTATATTAAAATCCCCACATAATATCAATTTTCCCGAGAGGGTTTTTTGATCTTCTTCATTGCTTTGTTCAAGAAGGAGATTTGGGATTTGTGAGGTGCATAAATATTTACCAGAGTAATCAGTGAATTATTAATGGTACCTTGTAATATCAGATGCCTGCCTTTGTCATCTGACATTTGTTTATGGAGAGAGAAGTGAAGATTATCCCTTAGAGCGACCAGTACTCCTGCATGTTTTTTGTGGGCATTTGAAAAGAAAACATGGGGGTATTGTTTATTTGAAAATTTAGGGCAGGACTGCTGAGCAAAATGCGTTTCCTGCAAACATAGAATGTCTATGTTGGACGCTTTCCAAACCATTGAACGCTTAAATGGGGAGTTTATTCCCCTAACGTTTTGGGAGCAGATTTTTTTTAATTTAAATTCTTTATTTATAGTTTGAACTTGGGTACAGAAGGGAAAAAAGGGAGGGGGGATAAGCAGCAATGCAGCACAATAAAATTAGTTATCGTGTATAGTTAAATATGGTAATTTTGCTACATAAACCGAGAGAGGATGAGAGTAGGAAGTGGGGAAACAACAAGGTAAAGTTTCTAGTAGCTTGCTTTATGATCCAAACTTGTGGTCGTGTTGAAGAATATGGTATGGTCTTTATATTAGAAAGGGCGATTAGCTGGCTGTCTTATTCCTGAATAAAGATTTATTTGTTCCTGTAAGAGATCCATTTATTCCAGATTTTAAAGTATTTTTCTGGTTTACCCTCTTGCATGAATCTGGTCTTTTCAAAGCTATTTATTAGGCTGACCTCGTTTAGCCATTCATAGAAATTAGGGGGGTCTGCCTCCTTCCAGTGTCTTGGGATTAGCATTTTTGCTGCATCCAAGAGGAGTGTAAGTAATGGGTCTCTTTTTTCTGATGGCCTCTGGGGGATTATATTTAAAAGAAGAAGTTTGGGTGTGAGAATCACTTCATAGTCCAGAATTGCTTTTAGTGCCTTCTGTATCTCTTGCCAAAAGGGGGTCAGCAATGAGCACGAAAACATAATGTGTGAAAGAGAGCCCTCTGCTTTTGAGCATCTCCAGCAGGTCGAAGGGTATTTCGGGTCTATTCTATGAAGTAACTCTGGAGTCTTGTACCATCTGGAAATTATTTTGTAGTTTAATTCCTGATATTGCGTTGAAATAGAGCTTGAGTGTGAATTGCTTAGTATGCTCGAGGTTTCCTCTTGTGAGAATGTGGTTCCAAGCTCTTTTTCCCAGCTGGAGATGTAAGAAGGGTTTTCCTTACTGTGGATGATGGTGTTATAGATTTTAGAGGTAGTCCCCTTGAAGGGACGGAATGTCCTCAGGAGTTTATGGGAAAGTAAGTTATGATTGGTACTAAGTATATCTGATTGAAAGAGGGATAGTGCGTCCCTGATTGCCTCGTAGTCCTTCGGTTGGAGTTGTGGAAAAGGAAGTGCCTCTTGAAGATCTTGGTATGTAATAAACGAATCATTCTGGAAGAATTTCAGGGCAGGCACATTATATAAGTTTGGGTTTTGTGAGAGATATTTCTTAAGGCATTTAAGTTTATTTGGTAATAGATTTAGGAAAGGAGTGTATCCGCTGATCTGGGGTAGGAAACGTATTTTCTTATTAAGTTTGTTCCAAACTTTAAAGGAGAATGCGGTGAGAGGGTTGTTGATTCCTTTTAATGAAGGTTTATTATGTGGTGTAACCCAAGGTAAAGAGTAGAGTTGGGCCTCTAGTAAATGTCGTTCTAATTGGGCCCAAAGTTTATTGTTGGAGGGGTGTATAAGATCAAAGATGCGGGTGAGGTGTATTGCGTTGTAGTAATGCTCAAAGTCTGGGAGGCCGACACCCCCCGACTTTTTGTGTCTAATTAAGGTAGAGTATTTAACTCTGTGACCTTTATTTTGCCATATGAATCTAGAGATTAGGCGCTTTAATTTAATAAAGAAAGGCTGCGGGATTTCTATTGGGAGGACTTGCATCAAATATAGGGCTTTGGGCAAGACCACCATTTTGACTAGATTTTTCCTTCCCATCCATGACATCTGTAGCGACATCCAGGAAGCTAGGTCCTTTTCTATTTTGTCTAATAGTGGTAAAAAGTTTAATTTGTATAGGTCGGCTAGATTATGTGAAATCTTGGTTCCCAGATACGTTATATGAGAGCATGTGTTTTTAAACGGGGATGTTTTAGATAAACTGGACCAAATTCTATCTTCTATATTTATATTAAAGAGTTCCGATTTTGAAAAATTAAGCTTACAATTTGAAATTTGTCCAAAGAGGTCAAATTCTCTCAAGAGTGGTTTAAGAGTCTTTTGTGGATGAGAAATCATTATCACTACGTCATCGGCGAAGGCGGCTGTTTTTGTGTTCCACTTGTCCGCAGTTGAGGCCTGTGATTTGTGCATTTTGCCTTATTCTTTCTAGAAAGACCTCCATTGACAGGACAAATAGAAGAGGGGAGAGTGGGCACCCCTGTCTTGTGCCATTCCTGATGTTAAAGGCGGGTGAAAGGCTTCCATTAATTTTGATTTTGGCTGAAGGCTTTCTATACAATGCCATGATTTTGTCTATAAAAGTGTCAGGAAGGTTGAATTTTTGAAGAGTCATTTTGAGGAATATCCAGTTGACCCTGTCAAAGGCCTTCTCTGCATCAGTTGTAAGGATCGCTAAGGGGGTTTTGGTTAATTTGGCCTGATGTATCGTGTTGATCACTCTAGTGGTGTTGTCCTTAGCTTCTCTAGAGGACGTGAAAACCACTTGTTCCGGATTGATGAGATTTGGGAGAAGGGGCTTAATTCTGTTAGCAAGAATTTTAGCATATAGTTTAAGGTCATTGTTAATTAATGAAATTGGCCTATAGCTACTACAAAGGGAACTGTCTTTCCCTTCTTTAGGGATCAAAGAAATGTGGGCGATAAGTGCTTCTTTTGGGAAATCGTTTGTGGCGTTAATGTGGTTAAAGTAATTATGTAAGGTTGGGGTTAGAAGGTCTTTGAATGTTTTATAATATGTGGCGCTAAACCCATCTGGGCCCGGGCTTTTGCCTTTAGGGAGGGCCTTGATGACATCCTCTATTTCTTTTAAGGAGATTGGGCTGCTGGGTGCTGATTTTTGGGAATCTGAGACCTGTGGGAGACAGATAGAGTCTAGGATTTTTTGAATTTGTTCAGATCTCCGTGTGTCCGAATTCTCCTGACATCCTAAGTTATATAAATCTGAATAATATGACTGAAAGATTTTGGCGATCGTATCTGTTGTGTGGTGGAGTTGGTCATTTCTATCTTTAATTTTTGTAATAAAGGATCTGGAATTTTGTTTTTTAATAAGTGAGGCTAATTTTTTCCCACATTTGTCGGCTAGAGCATAATGTTTAAATCTAGCATAATATAAATATTTATCAGTATTTAGGTTTAGTAGCTGTCTTAGTTTGGTACGTAATTCGAAGAGATCCTTCTCCACGGGCGCGAGATTGTTTTTTTATGTTGTGATTCTAGTATTTTGATTTGATCTATCAGATCTGTTTTCTCTTTCTCTCTTTCTTTCTTCCTTCTAGAGCCTATTTGTATGAGAAGCCCTCGAATCACCGCTTTGTGGGCTTCCCACAGTATCGCGGGCTTTGTAGCGTATTGCGCATTCTCAGTGAAATATAGTTGGATACTCTGCTTAATGGCAGCGACATCCTCTTTATTAAGTAGGATGCTATCGTTTAAAACCCAGTTCGTTGGGCTTATTTTTTTTGTTGTTAAAGAGAGTTCAAGAGAGAAGGGAGCATGATCCGAGAAGAGGATTGTGTCGTAAGCCGATTTGGTCACTGAGCCCAGTAAATGGTGTGGGATGTATAGGTAGTCTATTCTAGAATATTTCTTGTGCACTGGAGAATAGAAAGAAAAATCTTTTGTTGCGGGATTCTGAATTCTCCATGGGTCCACTAAATTGAGGTCAGACAACAGTTTTTTAACTTTTTTTAATTTGAGGTAAGGAATTGAAGATGTTCCATTTGATGTGTCTATGGAAGGTTGAAGCGGGACATTAAAATTGCCGCCTATGATTAACTGTCCCTCTTTGAATTTTTCCAAACGGTCAAAAACTGAGAGGAAGAAATTTACCTGGCTGTTTGGCGCATAAATATTGACCAGGGTGTACGTTTTGTCATATAACATGTCTTTGAGGAAAATGTATCTTCCCTCTGGGTCTGGATAGACATTAATGAAATGGAATGGTAGGTCTTTATTTAAGGCGATTGATACTCCTCTGTGTCTCTTAAGAGAAGAAGAGGCGTTGTACCATTTAGTGAATCTTTTATTTTTAGATAATGGTGTGTAGCCTTTTTTGAAATGCGTTTCCTGGAAGAAAACTATATCCGTTTTATTTTTATCTAAGTAATGGAGGATTTGGGATCTCTTATGGGGGACAGTAATACCTTTAACATTAAAGGTGGTGATTTGTATTTTAGCCATTAGGTGTTATAAGGGGTGTTGTTTGGTATGTGGTTGGATCAGCGTAGCTACTCAGAATGGGTAGGAGAACATAGGGATAAACAGAACAGTGTATCATCATATTTAAGAAAATGAGATAAATAAATAAACAATTGGCTACGTTTTGCAGCTGAGTGCGAGTATTTAGACAGTGTCTGCTCACACTCAGGTTCAAAAGCAAACAATCAAAGTTTGTGGGGGGGGGGGGCCCGCAAACAAAGGGGGATCCAGCGGGATCCCTAATCTAGCAAGGACAGGTGGGAGGGGCTGACTAGGTCAAATTGGATTTGCTCTCGTCAGGTCTCCCAGCACAACCGAAAATAATTTGGAAAAATACAGAAGTAAACAGGCAAATGCAAATAGAGATAAAAGTAAGAGATCTGTACTTATCTCCTCAGAGGAGAGTGGGGGTTGAAGTGGAGTATAGAGTCCTATTTTGTCAGGTGGCGTCTGGTGGGGGGCCTCTTCTGGGGGACCTGGTGGAATCCCGCTCCATTATTCTCGCTTTTCTAGGCTTGTTTGGAGTGACCTGAGTCCAGGAGTCTATTTTGGGAAGAGCATGAAGAGCCAATGAATCCTCTGCCGATGTCCAGTCTAGGATTTGGATGTGGGAAAGGTTTAACTTATTTAGAACCAGGGGGAGATCTTCCGGGGTTTTTATAACCTAGGTTCTGTTTGGGCTTGTGATTGCTAGTCCAAATGGGAAAAGCCATTTATAAGGGATACTTTTGTCTCTCAGTTCTCTTGTAAGTGGTTGTAATTGCCTTCTCAAATCTAATGCGAGTTTGGAGAGGTCCTGGTAGATTTGGATTTCACTTTTATCGTATTCAAATTTTTTTGCGGCTCTGGCTTTGTTGAGAATTTCTTCTTTGAGTTTGAAGCTCTGGAGGCAGCAGAGGATGTCCCGGGGCTTGTCCGATTTCACCGATCTGGGCCTAAAGACTCTATGTGCCCTTTCCAGGCCGAGGTCAGCGTGCTCGTCCCTCTCCAGGAGGCCGTTGAAGATCCGACCGAGAGTGGTGGAGATCTCTTTGTCAGGGATACTTTCTGGAATGCCGCGTACACGAATATTGTTGCGTCTTGAGGGGTTCTCAAGGTCGTCTATGTGTATTCGTTGGAGATATAGCTCTTTATGTTTGTCGATCAGGATATCCTTGACTCTTTCTGCGTGTTTGATCATTTTGGAGCAAGAGTCCTCAAGAGTATTGACTTTGGTGTGAACTTCCTTGACGTCTTTCCTTAAATCAGAGATCTCTTCTTTCACTGTTTGTGTGAATTCTTTGAATAGATCCTTTATGCATTCCTTGGTGGGCAACGCCTTAATATATTTTTTTATGTCTGAGTTGGAAATTACAAGCCCATCGTCTTCTGGCTCGCTTTCTGAGCCTTGTAGTGAGGCGGTGTGATTCTTGTTATCTTCTTCTAATGACATCTGCTTGGATTGAAGTGGTAATCAAGGTCTAGCGTCAGGAGAGGAGAATGGATTGCCTCTCCTTATAACCACTTGATTGGGGATAAGTGACTCTGTTCCAAAAGTTTTTTTTTTATGGGGGGGGGGGGTTGCGTATGCTGTAGGTGGGAGATGTCTCCTGGGGTTGTCTTATCCCTCCAACATCTGCTGGCCCCTGTGTTTGGGACTTATAATGATTTATGCACTTCAGAGTAAGAGTAGTGCCCCGCAAAATGGCGGCTCCACGTGGTGTTCAGTAATGGTGGCTGTCTTGGTCTGCCCCCGTGCCCAGCGTTACTGAGGTGTATTATACAGAGGGGAGACTACTTTCCCCTGGTTAGTGCTCCTGTCGTCTCCCTCAGGCTCCGCTCTTTATGCACGCAGAGGTCGTGGAGGGACTGCAGCAGGGACGAGATCACCCTCCTCTCTCCTTTCCCCTGCTCACTATGTCCCGCGCTCCAGACTCCCCGTCCGCCAACAGCGTGGGTGTCCTCTCTGCGCCGCCTCTCTAGCAGCCCCGCTCTTCTCACCTGCCTCGCGCCTCTCCCTCCGGCAGGTATCGGGTGATGTCGGGAAGGAGCAGCGGCGGAACAGCGGCAGTGTCCTCGTCGCCGTGCGGGTATGCGGTCGATGTCTCCTCGGGTCTCCCGGCGGGTAGCGGCACGGCGTCTGTCCGAGCGATCCTCTGTTTTCGCCTGTCACCGGGTCCGCGGGGATAGATCAGGTATTGTGTCCTGTTTGTTGGGAGCTCTTTTGGGGGACAAAATCTTGCTGGAATCAGCTATTTTGTGTGTTTTTGGTGGGAGCACGGTCTAGGTGCCAGGCACGCCCCCCCTGGGAGCAGATTTTTATATGCATTGTAAAAGTAAGTTATGAGCGTATGTGTTTGGGACACATTGGCAGCATAGTAAACATACAAACTTAAACCAGAAGTACAGGCGGAAACAGTAATATGCCTGTTAACATTTAAAGATATGTGGGTTGCATTGTTTATGCTATTTAGGAAGGCAGATTTAGGATATTCGTTTTTTATGTAATAAAGCATTAGGATGAGTCCTCTATGCAAGAAGCAACAAACCTGTAAAACAAAACAAATAAAACTTTGGATAATAGCAGGTATAATAACCTGAATCCTGTTGTGGGGTGGAAAGTTCAGCTTGCAGACCATCGGCCTGGTATTGAAGGTCGACGAAGAATGTAACCAGCGACATATGAAGAAGAATACTTGGGGGTATTTATGATGTTCTCACGGAAGGGTGGTGGGAAGCGTGTGGCGGTGGGGGGATTTGAAAGATCTTTGAGGCTTGCTTGTTTGTGGTTCTTCTGGGAGTAGAATATTCCATTTTGAGAGGATGTTGGCGCCATCTTCTGGAGACTTTAGAGCATGCACTGTATTGTCCTTGTGAATTATTATTTTAGCAGGGAAACCCTGTTTGTAGGGGATTTTTGCAGCTCTTAGGGAAGAGGTGATTAAAGAAAAAGCCTTTCTTGCTTGGATTGCATTCTGTGATAAGTCGGTGAAAAGGCTGATGTTTGTAAATGGAGATGGTAGGGTGCCCTGTTTTCTTACAGCTGTCATCAGGGCGTCTTTTATATGGAAAAAATGGAATTTAGCGATTACATCTCTTGGGACTGAATCTGGAAGAAAGTTCGGCTTTAGCAATCTGTGCGCTCTATCAATTGTGCAATCCAATTCTGAGGCATCTGGAAGGATGCTTTGATTAGCTTGGTGAGGAAGCTTTTTAGCTCATGCTGTGGGACCCTCTCTGGGATGCCTCTGAACTTGACGTTACACCTCTTGCTCCTATCCTCCAGATCTGTGAGTTTTTTCTTTATGTCTTCTACTTCCTCCTCTAGAGAGTAGTGTGCATCTATTAACTTATTGTGCGATGCAGTCACTTCTCCCATTTTGGTTTCAATATGATCAGTCCTCTCTTCTAGTTCTTGTATAGAGGTGTTTAGGGTAGTTGACAGAGACTTAATGTCCTTTTGCAAGGATCCTCTTAGAGCTAGGATCATTTGCTTTATAAAATCCTCTGTGGCAGGCATATTGGATGATGGGACACTTGTGATGAGGTCAGGCTCAAATGTGGGGTCCTCTTGGAGTTGAGTGGTGTATGGGGATAGTCGTGGGCATTGTTTTTCAGGGCTTGATAAAGGGGTGGAGGGGGCAGATGATGGCTGGGAGCCCGTCGGCGTTATTTTCCGGCCATGTGAAGTGGCACTGTCACTTTCCCCAAGGGAAACACTCACCCCATGTCTGGATGTGCTCCTCAGTGTCTCCCCTCCCTGTAGATCTTGGTCAGTGTTTTGGCTTCTGGCGCCGAGTGATTGAGAAGGAGAAACCTCCGTTCTCTCTCTGGGGCTTGCAGGCGAGGGGGAGCCATCTTTGTTCAATGGTCCCTGTCTCCTCGGGCCACGAGTGATAAAAAAAATCCGAGACTTTATTTAGTGGCGTTCTGGTGCTCCTTCTTTTAGGCATTTTTTTTAATAGAGGGTCTTTGGTCTGTTTTTAGAAGTTTTAGAAGAGAGCAGGGTCACTTTCAATCCCTGTGTGGGCTGGAAGCAGTCAGATCTCTATGTTATGTGACTGTGCCGGTCTGCATTCAGGCTACTCCCCCTCCAAAGGAGCTCACCATTAAATTCAGTTGTGGTGTGCTTATGGCTGTGCTTGACCCGGTATATGGCCGGTTATAGTTCACTCACTGTTGGGGGAACTCAATCTTCAAGCCCCAGTGCAGGGGAGTCACGGTCCCTGGGGGTCCTATCGCCGGCGCTCAGGCACTGCAGAGCTATTCTCTCTGTTATCAGTTCGCTGTGTTGCATGGGCAGCGAGTTTTCCTGTGCCCAGCTGTCTATTATAATTGAACAGCTGTTGTGAGCTTTATTGTTTCGGGAGACTCGGGGCGGCAGCACACTATCTGTGCTGTCACTATTACTATACTCCGCACGCCGCGCTCAGCTGCACCCGCGCTTCGCCAGGCTTCTTGTTAAAGCACTCACCGGGTGGCTTCGTGATGATAGCGCTGGGGCTCCCGAGGACGGGTAAGACCTTCGATGTGTCTCCAGAAGCTTTTACCTCTCTGGGTTACGCTGGAAGATGGAGATCTCTGTTCTTCTCATCCACACTTCTCAGTATCTAGATTGTGCCCTTCCCACTGTAGGGGTCTTCAGCAGTAGATTGAGCAGGTTAACTGCGCTGGTAATGCTTTTAAAGTTGCTTTAAGGCCAGGTACGAGCAGAGCTCAAGGAGACACGTCTGCCCGGGTCTGCATCTAGGCCACGCCCCCGAAAAGCTAGTATTTTCTGAGACAGGAGAGGGCCATTTGATTGCAATGAAAAGGATATTCAAGGTACTGAAAGTCTGCACTCCTCCTCATCTCAAGCTGAAAAATGGAAAGGCTTCATTCCTATGGTTTCTGTTGTCTATTTCAAAGTGTTAGCAAAAAGCAATCCAAGTTTCCGGCTACTACCACACATCTTTCTTAGGAATTACCAAAGATGATCACAAGTAAAGGCCTCATCATCGGTCAGTCCAAAATCATTCAGGGAGTATGTGGTTCTCAGCTGGCCTGCTTCCACGAAGAATCGGTACCTGCTGCAACTCTGTCCCTTGCCCTGCAGGGATGCTGTGTTCTATAGTCACCTGTATTCCGACCTTAGCTGTACGCTTATCTTTGGACTTAACAGTACCAACAAGTTGGAAGCCACCATTGCTCTACCAGTCGGCTGAAAGCTTCAGCTAGGGATTACGAACTAGTAACGCAGTTTTATTTAGTTGGTTTTCGGAATGTGGCAGGTTGAAGTTGTGGAGTTTCGACCTAGTAGCACGGTTGTATTTAGTTGGATTTCGGAATGTGGCCAGGATGAAGTTGTGGAGTGTGGACATAGTAGCGCGGTTTTATTTAGTTGGTTTTCGGAATGTGGCCAGGATTAAGTGGGCCGTGGCGGGGGGGGGGGGGGGGGGGCACTTTATTATTGTGTCGTTTAAGGTGAAATTCTTGGACTGCCGCCAGACGGACCACTGCGAAAGCATTTGCCAAGAATGTTTTCATTGTTGGAGGAGGAGGGGGATGTTTTTGAGGCAGTATGTGTCCTATCCACATGTCCCTGGTTATATGCACCTTCCCAGTAACCGCATTGGTGGAAATTGTCGCGACTGTGGACCTAGTAGCACGGTTTTATTTAGTTGGTTTTCGGAATGTGGCCAGGATTAAGTGGGCCGTGGTGGGGTGGTGGTGGTGGAGGGCTTGCTTATTGTGTCATTTAAGGTGAAATTCTTGGACTGCCGCCAGACGGACCACTGCGAAAGCATTTGCCAAGAATGTTTTCATTGTTGGAGGAGGAGGAGGGGGATGTTTTGAGGCAGAACCTGTCCTGTCCACGTGTCTGTGGTCATATGCACCTTCCCAGTAATCGCGTTGCTGAAAAATTGTCGCGCCTGGGGACCTAATAGCGCGGCCTCAATGCCATCATGTCTTTGGGAAGCCTCCGTTTCCACAACCCTGTAACATAGCAGTAGCAGAAGTATAGGCAGAGCCCAGAATAAGTAACATTTCAGTGGTAAGAGTATGGACAGACCCCAGTAACATTTCCATAGCAGCAATATAGGGAGAGCCCAGTATTAGTAATGTTTCATTTGTAGCAGTATAAACAGGCCCCAGTAACATTTCCGTAGCAGCAGTATAGGGAGAGCCCAGTATTAGTAACATTTCAGTAGTAGCAGTATAGACAGGCCCCAGTAACATTGCAGTAGCATCAGTAGGGACAGACCCCAGTAGCATTTCCGTAGCAACAGTGGGGACAGACCCCAGTAACATTTCATTGGCAGCAGTATAGACAGACCCCAGTAACATTTCATTGGCAGCAGTAGAGACAGACCCCAGTAACATTTCAGTAGTATCAGTTGCGACAGGCCCCAGTAACATTTCAGTTCCAGCAGAGCAGACAGGGCCCAGTAACATTTCATTGGCAGCAGTAGGGACAGAGCCCAGTAACATTTCAGTAGTATCAGTTGCGACAGGCCCCAGTAATATTTCAGTTCCAGCAGTGCAGACAGACTCCAGTAACATTTCATTGGCAGCAGTACAGACAGACTCCTGTAACATTTCAGTTGTTTCAGTAGGGACAGACCCCAGTAACATTTCTGTAGCAACGGTATAGACAGACCCCAGTAATAGTTTAGTAGTAACAGTAGGGAGATACCCCAGTAACATTTCATTGGCAGCAGTAGGACAGGCCCCAGTAACATTTCAGTTCCAGCAGTGCAGACAGACCCCAGTAACATTTCATTGGCAGCAGTGCAGACAGACCCCAGTAACATTTCAATAGTATCAGTTGCGACAGGCCCCAGTAACATTTCAGTTCCAGCAGTGCAGACAGACCCCGGTAACATTTCATTGGCAGCAGTAGGGACAGACCCCAGTAACATTTCAGTAGTATCAGTTGCGACAGGTCCCAGTAACATTACAGTTCCAGCAGTACAGACAGACTCCAGTAACATTTCATTGGCATCAGTAGGGACAGAGCCCAGTAACATTTCAGTAGTATCAGTTGCGACAGGCCCCAGTAACATTTCAGTTCCCGCAGTGCAGACAGACCCCAGTAACATTTCATTGGCAGCAGTAGGGACAGACCCCAGTAAGATTTCAGTAGCAACAGTATTGACAGACCCCTGTAACATTTCAGTTGTATCAGTAGGACAGACCCCAGTAACATTTCAGTTCCAGCAGTGCAGACAGACCCCAGTAACATTTCAGTAGTAACAGTATAGACAGACCCCAGTAACATTTCATTTGCAGCAGTATAGACAGACTCCAGTAGCATTTCAGTAGCAGCAGTCTAGGCAGAGCCCAGTAACATTTCATTTGCAGCAGTATAGACAGACCCCTGTCACATTTCATTTACAGCAGTATTGAGAGACCCCAGTAACATTCCAGTAGTAGTAACAGTATAGACAGACCCCTTTAACATTTCCATAGCAGCAGTGTAGGCTGACCCCAGTAACATTTCATTTGCAGCAGTATTGACAGAGCCCAGTAACTTTTCAGTTGTAGTAACAGTATAGACAGATCCCAGTAACATTTCTGTAGCAGCAGTATAGGCAGAGCAGCACATTAACATTTCTGTTGCAGCAGTGAAGGGAGAGCACAGTATTTGTAACATTTCAGTAGTAGCAGTATAGACAGGCCCCAGTAACATTTCCGTAGAAGCAGTATGGGCAGAGCCCAGTATTTGTAACATTTCAGTAGTAGCAGTACAGACAAGCGCCAGTAACATTTCAGTAGCAGCAGTATAGGGAGAGCACAGTATTTGTAACATTTCAGTAGTTGCAGTATAAACAGTCCCCAGTAACATTTACGTAGAAGCAGTATAGGGAGAGCCCAATATTAGTAACATTTCAGTAGTAGCAGTATAAACAGGCCCCAGTAACATTTCCGCAGTATAGGCAAAACAGCAGCAGATTAACATTTCCGTTGCAGCAGAATATGGAGAGCACAATATTTTTAACATTTCATTAGTAGCAGTATAGACAGGCCCCAGTAACATTTCTGTAGAAGCAGTATGGACAGACCCCAGTATTAGTTACATTTCAGTAGTAGCAGTATAGACAGACCCCAGTAACATTTCTGTAGAAGCACTATGGGCAGAGCCCAGTATTAGTTACATTTCAGTAGTAGCAGTATAGTAACATACCCTGTTTCCCTGAAAATAAGACATAGCATCATTTTCCAGAATTTTTGAAGATGCTAAATGATTTTCCAGGCTTTTTGAGGATGCTTGAAATATAAGCCCTACTCCAAAATTAAGCCCTGCTAACAGTTAATTAAAAAAGTCAATTTACATAGTGTCCAGGCAGCTTTACATGTAAAAAGGTTAAACCTTTTTGAACAAAAATTAATATAAGACACTGTCTTATTTTTGGGGAAACACGGTAGTAACATAGTTTGTAAGGCTGAATGAAGACAATGTCCATCTAGTCCAGCCTGTCTAGCCTCCTGTTTTGTTGATCCAGAGGAAGGCAAATAACCCCAAGAGCAGAAGCCAATTAGCCCTTTTGGGGTAAAAATTCCTTCCCGACTCCCTAATGGCAATCAGACTGTTCCCTGGATCAACCCCTAATAGTTCCTACCTGCCTGTATACCCGGATTAACAAATAATCTTAGATTTATAGCCTATAATATCCTTCCTCTCCAGAAAGACATCAAGTCCCCTTTTAAACTCCTCCAAGGATTTTGCCATCACTACGTCCTCAGGCAGAGAGTTCCACAGTCTAACTGCTCTAACAGTAAAGAACCCCTTTCTATGTTGGTGATGAAACCTGCTTTCCTCTAGCCGTAGCCGATGTCCTCTTGTTACCATTGCAGTCCTGGGTATAAACAGATCATGGCAGAGATCCTTGTATTGTCCCGTCATGTACTTATACATGGTTATTTGGTCGCCTCTTAACCTTCTTTTTTCTAGAGTAAATAGTCCCAATTTGGATAGCCTCTCTGGGTATTCCAGTCCCGTCATTCCATGTATTAGTTTACTTGCCCTTCTTTGAACCCCCTCCAATACCGTAACATCTTTCCTGAGCACCGGTGACCAGAACTGTGAGCAGTATTCCATGTGAGACCTGACAAGTGCCTTATATAATGGAAGGATAATGTTCTCGTCCTTCGCCCCTATACCTCTTTTAATGCATCCCAAAACTTTATTTGCCTTTGCAGCAGCTGACTGGCATTGGTTGCTCCAGTTTAGTCTATAATCCACTAGTACCCCCAGGTCTTTTTCCATATCACTTTTCCCTAGCGGTACCCCCTTAAATGAATATTGGTAACATCCATTCTTGCTGCCCATGTGCAGAACCTTACATTTATCAACATTGAACTTCATTTGCCATTTTTCTGCCCAAGCCCCCATCTTATCCAGGTCCGTTTGTAGCTGCACATTGTCCTCCATTGCATTAATTATATTGTATAATTTTGTGTCATCTGCAAATATTGATATTTTGCTGTGCAGCCCCTCTATCAGGTCATTGATAAATATATTGAGCAGAGTGGGGCCTAATACTGAACCCTGTGGCACCCCACTAGCGACTGTGGTCCAATCAGAGTATGAACCATTTATTACCACCCTCTGCTTTCTATCATTGAGCCAATTTTTTACCCACTTACACACGTTTTCGCCCAGTCCGAGCTGCCTCACTTTGTATATTAGCCTATTATGTGGCACGGTGTCAAAGGCTTTAGAGAAGTCCAGATATACGAGATCAATAGACTCTCCCAGGTCCAGCCTAGAACTTACTTCATCGTAGAAACTGATCAGATTTGTCTGCCATGAGCGACCCTTCATGAATCCATGCTGGTGAGGAGTTATTCCCTTATTCTCCTTGAGGTACTCATCGATGGCGTCTCTCAGAATCCCCTCAAAAATGTTTCCCGTTACTGAAGTGAGACTTACTGGCCTGTAGTTACCAGGCTCACTTTTAGTCCCCTTTTTGTAAATTGGAACCACGCTGGCAATGTGCCAATCCAATGGTACAACAGCGGTCTTGATAGTGTCTAGAAATACTAGGTATAGCGGCCTAGCTAAGTCATCACTTAGTTCCCTTAGTATCCTTGGGTGTATTCCATCTGGGCCTGGTGATTTATCGATTTTAATCTTCTTTAACCTGTTCCGCACCTCCTCCTGTGTTAGATATGACATATTTTGCGAGGGGTTTATTTTATTCCCCTGTATCTCGTGTGGCATTTCCTTTTCGTTTGTGAATACGCTTGAAAAGAAACTATTTAATAGATTTGCCTGCCCTCCATCATCTTCAATGATTTCCCCTGCATTATTTGTTAAAGGGCCAGTGCTCTCCCTGCAAATCCTTTTGCTGTTAATACAGTATAGTTGAAAAATAGCTTCGGGTTGTTTTTGCTCTCTTTGGCGATCAGTCTTTCAGCTTCCTCCTTGGCAATTTTGATCGTATCTTTGCATATTTTGTTTTTTTCCCTGTACGATTTTAACGCTTCTTCGCTGCCTTCTTGCTTTAGTAGTTTGAACGCTTTCTTCTTTTCGTTTATTGCCCCTCTTACCGTCTTGTCGAGCCACATTGGTTTCCTTTTAGTTGAGATTCTTTTATTTTTAAAAGGAATGAACTGCTCACATGAGGTGATTAGGATCCTTTTAAACTCCTCCCATTTGTCGTCTGTACTGATATTTTTGAGGATGTTGTCCCAATTAATGTTACCGATAGTAGTTCTAAGCTGATCAAATTTTGCTTTACTAAAGTTTAGTTTATTTGTTGCTCCCTGATAAGTTTTATAATAATCTTTATTTGTATAGCGCCAACTTATTCCGCAGAGCTTTCAGGCATGGATAAATGCAACACAATACTACAATTGTAACAAATACAATGTGAGGTACATTGGGTTAGACACAAATGGGTTGAGGGTGGTACAGGAGGTGCAGGGGTTGGGGAACACAACCCCTGCAAGTTTTCGTATTGAATGACAGCTGGAAGGTAATTATATTGTGGTCACTGTTCCCCAAGTGCCCCTCAACCTGTACCCCCTTTATTCGGTCCGGTTTGTTAGTTAGTACTAGGTCCCGAATGGCTCTCCCTCTTGTTGGTTCCTGCACCAGTTGGTTCAGATAATTATCTTTAATTACTCTCAATAACTTATCACCCCTATGAGATTTGCAAGTCTCATTTTCCCATATTATATCTTCTATCTGCCTTAATAGTAAGTTTTCAGTTTCTTCTGTTGCTTTTGGTGGTCTATAGAAAACCCCTATCAGGATTTAGTTATTTTTTCCTCCCTGTATTTCTACCCACAGAGATTCCACCTGTTCATCTCCTACACCTATGTCCTCCCGTAGTCTCGGATTTAAGTTCGATTTGACATACAGACATACCCCTCCCCCTTTCTGGTTCCTTCGGTCTCTTCTGAAGAGATTGTAACCCTGTAAATTCGCCGCCCAATCACACTTATCATCAAGCCATGTTTCCGTTATTCCAACTATATCATAACTCTCATCAGTCATTCTTGCTTCAAGCTCACCCACTTTACCAATCAGAGTTCTCACATTTCTAACTGTACTAACCCCACTCCCTGCTCGACCCCCATTCCCATTTCTTTGACCCAGGTCGCTAGCTACACTGGCTACCCCACTATTTATCATTTTGCCCTCCCCCCAGTCCCTAATTTAAACACTCCTCCAGCTTTCTAGCCATCTTCTCCATTAAGATGCAGCCCGTCCCTACGATAGAGCCTGTAGCCGACAGCAAAGTAAGCCCAGTTCTCCAGGAACCCAAATCCCTCCTTCTTACACCAACTCTGGAGCCACTTGTTTACCTCCCTAAGATCCTGCTGCCTTTCTAGTGTGGCTTTAGGTGCAGGTAGTATTTCCGAGAAAACTACCCTGGAGGTCCACGCCCTAAGCTTGGACCCTAGGTCCCTGAAATCATTTTTGAGGGCCCTCCATTGACCTCTAATTTGTTCATTGGTGCCAACGTGCACCATGACTGCTGGATCCTCACCAGCATCTCCCAGTAATCTGTCAATCCAATCCGCAGTGTGTCGAACTCGAGCGCCAGGAAGACAACACACCGTTCAACGATCCCGGTCTTTATGGCAGATTGCCCTATCTGTCCCCCTAATAATTGAGTCCCCCACCACTAGGACCTGTCTAGCCTGCCCTACGCTCCCCGTCTCACTGGAGCAGTCATCCCCCTGGCGTTCAGAGGGCGTGTCGTGCTGCAGCGGTGCTGGCTCTGTAATGGCATCCCCCTCATCTGCCAATCTTGCAAACTTGTTGGGTTGTGCCAGTTCAGGACTAGCCTCCCTGGTTCTCTTCCCTCTATCCCTCCTTCTTTCTGTCACCCAGCTTCTTGCCTGCTCCCCCTGCTCTTCTGTACTGCCATCCACCCCCGCCTCTACCCCAGTGAGTGTCTGCTCAGTGAGCACCAAACTCCTTTCCATGATATCAATGGCTCTCAGTGTTGCCAGTTGCCCATTTAGATCCAGGATTTGGGCTTCTAAATGTTCGACGTGCACGCATCTTGCGCAACAGTATGCACCCTCGATCGGCTAATCAAGACCCGCATACATTGCACAAGTAGCACACTGGATGACATTGCCAGGCATGGAGCTCATCCTAATGGGGATCTACAATTTACTTGTGGAAGTAGTGAAGATAGACTTGCTCACACTCCGCTCACACGCTGTCACCTCTGCTCAACCGCTCACACGCTGCCACGCACCTGCTGCCTCCTGCAAAGACCACTCAAGCGCAGTCGCTCACTCGCTGCCGCCTCTGCGCAACCGCTCACACACTGACGCTCACGCGCAACCGCTCACACACTGACTCGCACGCAACCGCTCACACGCCGCCGCCCCTGCGCAACCGCTCACACGCTGCCCCCATTGCGCAACCGCTCACATACTGACGCCTACACGCAACCGCTCACTCACTGACGCCTGCACGCAACCGCTCACACACTGACGCCTGCACGCAACCGCTCACACACTGACGCCTGCACGCAACCGCTCACACACTGACGCCTGCACGCAACCGCTCACACACTGACGCCTGCACGCAACCGCTCACACACTGACGCCTGCACGCAACCGCTCACACACTAACGTCTGCACGCAACCGCTCACACACTGACGTCTGCACGCAACCGCTCACACACTGACGTCTGCACGCAACCGCTCACACACTGACGTCTGCACGCAACCGCTCACACACTGACGTCTGCACGCAACCGCTCACACACTGACGTCTGCACGCAACCGCTCACACACTGACGTCTGCACGCAACCGCTCACACACTGACGTCTGCACGCAACCGCTCACACACTGACGTCTGCACGCAACCGCTCACACACTGACGCCTGCACGCAACCGCTCACACACTGACACCTGCACGCAACCGCTCACACACTGACGCCTGCATGCAACCGCTTACACACTGATGCCTGCACGCAACCGCTCACACACTGACGCTTACCCTCAGCTCAACCGCTCACACACTGACGCCTGCACGCAACCGCTCACACACTGACTCCTGCAAGCAACCGCTCACACACTGCCGCCTGCAAGCAACCGCTCACACACTGACGCCTGCAAGCAACAGCTCACACACTGACGCCTGCAAGCAACCGCTCACACACTGACTCTTACCCTCAGCTCAACAGCTCACACACTGACGCTTACCCAGACAGGCCCCAGTAACATTTCCGTTAAAGCAGTATGGGCAGAGCCCAGTATTACTAGCATTGCAGTAGTAACAGTATACACAAACCAAGGTAGCATTTCAGGAGCAGAAGTATCGGCAGACCGAAGTAACATTTCTGTTGCAGAAGTATAGTCAGACCCCTGTAGCATTACTGTGGCAGAAGTATAGGTAGGCAGAACAGAGTTACATTTCTGTAGCAAAAGTGTAGGCCAACCCCAGACACAGTGGTGTACCATGAGTGTAGGCGAAGCCCATAAAAATTACTTGGATTACATTGTAGGCGAGGGCCCAAAAAATTGGTGTACCGACAGTACAAATGTACCCCAGAAAAATTGCCCATGCCCAACCCAGAGGGTAGGTGAAACCCATTAATCGCTTAGCTTACTGGGGCTTAATTTGTAACTAGGCCTGGAGGCAGCCCAGTTAAAATAAAAATTGGTTCAGGTGGAAGTTTCAATGCTTTAATGAGAATTGAAACGTATAAATATTGTTTGCAAAAGTTATATGAGCCTTTTGGGCCACAGAAAAATTGCCCGTTCGGGATGATTACGTGAGGTTTCAGGAGGAGGAGCAGGAGGAGGAGGACGAACATCATACACAGATTGACAAAGGTAAAGGTCCCCATTTTTACGGTAATAGAGAACAATGCTTGCATCCGCGGTTGCAGCGAAAATAATCTTTAGGTACCGCTGCTGTCCGCTGGTGGAGAAGAGAAGTCTGGGGAAATCCAGGCTTTGTTCATCTTTATGAGTGTAAGCCTGTCGGCACTGTCAGTTGACGGGCGGGTACGCTTATCCGTGATGATTCCCCCAGCTGCACTAAATACCCTCTCTGACAAGACACTAGGGGCAGGGCAAGCAAGCACCTCCAGGGCATACAGCGCGAGTTCGTGCCACATGTCCAACTTTGACACCCAGTAGTTGTACGGAGCAGAGGCGTCACGGAGGATGGTCGTATGATCGGCTATGTACTCCCTCACCATCCTTTTTCAGTGCTCCCTCCGACTCAGCCTTGGCTGGGGAGTGGTGACACTGTCTTGCTGGGGAGCCATAAAGCTGGCAAAGGCCTTTGAGAGTGTTCCCCTGCCTGCGCTGAACATGCTGCCTGATCTCCGCGCCTCCCCTTCTACTTGGCCCACGGAACTGAGCCTTCTGCCACTAGCGCTGTCGGATGGGAAGTTAACCATCAGTTTGTCCACCAGGGCCCTGTGGTATTGCATCACTCTCGAACCCCTTTCCTCTTCGGCAATGAGAGTGGAAAGGTGCTCCTTATACCGTGGGTCGAGCATTGTGTACACCCAGTAAACCGTAGTGACCAGTATGCGTCTAACGCGAGGGTCACGAGAAAGGCAGCCTAACAAGAAGTCAGCCATGTGTGCCAGGGTACCTATACGCAACACATGGCTGTCCTCACTAGGAAGGTCACTTTGAGGATCCTCCTCCTCCTCGTCCACAGGCCATACACGCTGAATGGATGAGAGGCAAGCAGCATGGGTACCCTCTGCAGTGGGCCCAGCTGTCTCTTTCCCCTCCTCCTCAGGCTCCTCCCCCTCCCCCTACTCCTCCTCCTCAACGCGCTGAGATATAGACATGAGGGTGCTCTAACTATCCAGCGACATACTGTCTTCTCCCGCCTCCGTTTCCGACCGCAAAGCGTCAGCCTTTATGCTTTGCAGGGAACTTCTCAACAGGCATAGCAGGGGAATTGTGATGCTAATTCCACTATAGCTCTATGCTGCTCATACAGCCTGGCCAACATGTGGAGCGTAGAGTTCCACCGTGTGGGCACGTTGCTAAGAAGTCGGTGCACTGGCAGATTAAACCGATGTTGCAGGGTGGCAGTGTCCGTGTTGGACTTGCGGAAATGTGCGCTGACCCGGCGCACCTTGCCGAGGAGGTCTGACAAGTGTGGGTAGCCTTTCAGAAACCGCTGAACCACCAAATTAAAGACGTGGGCCAGGCATGGCACATGCATGAGGCTGCCGAGCTGCAGAGCCGCCACCAGGTTACGGCCATTGTCACACACGACCATGCCCGGTTGGAGGCTCAGCGGCGAAGCCAGCGGTCGGTCTGCTCTGTCAGACCATGCAACAGTTCGTGGGCCGTGTGCCTCTTCTCTCCTAAGCTGAGTGGTTTTAGCACGGCCTGCTGACGCTTGCCCACCGCTGTGCTGCCGCGCGACACCGACTGCTGGCGATGTGCTGCTGCTGACACATCTGGATTGCGAGGCAGAGGTTGCGTAGGAGGAGGAGGAGGAAGGTTTAGTGGAGGTGGCATACACCGCCGCAGATATCAGCACCGATATGGGCCCGCAATTCTGGGGGTGGGTAGGACGTGAGCGGTCCCAGGCTCTGACTCGGTCGCAGCCTCCTCTAAATTCACCAAATGTGCCGTCAGGGAGATATAGTGGCCCTGCCAGCCTGTGCTTGTCCACGTGTCCGTTGTTAAGTGGACCTTGCCAGTAACCGCATTAGTGAGGGCGCGTACAGTGTTGCGGGAGACGTGGTCGTGCAAGGCTGGGACGGCACACCATGAAAAATAGTGGCGACTGGGGACAGAGTAGCGCGGGGCCACCGCCGCCATCATGTATTGGAAAGCCTCAGTTTCCACAAGCCTGTAGGGGAGCATCTCCAGGCTGATCAATTTGGCTATGCGGACATTTAAAGCTTGAGCGTGCGGGTGCGTGGCAGCGTATTTGCGCTTTCGCTCCAACGATTCTCTTAGCGACAGCTGGATGCTGCACTGAGAGACATTGCTGGATGGGGCCAAGGACAGCGGAGGTAAGGGTGTGGGTCCAGGTCGGGAGACGCTTGTTCCTGTGTCGTGAGAGGTGGGTTGGATCTCAGTGGCAGGTTGGGGCCCAGGGGGAGAGGCAGTGGCGCAACCCAGAGGCGGTGAACGGCCTTCGTCCCACCTTGTGGGGTGCTTGGCCATCATATGCCTGCGCATGCTGATGGTGGTGAGACTGGTGGTGGTGGCTCCCCGGCTGATCTTGGCGCGACAAAGTCTTGCACACCACTGTTCGTCAGTTGTCCGCGGTCTCAGTGAAAAACATCCACACCTTTGAGCACCTTGGTCTCTGCACGGTGGCTTGGCGCGAGGGGGTGCTTTGGTAAACAGCTGGTGAATTATTCGCTCTGGCCCTGCCTCTTCCAACCCGTACTGCGGCTGCAATTGCCTCCCCCTCTAAAGACCTGTCCTCAGTAGGCTTATCACACCAGGTGGGTCAGTCACCTCATCGCTCAGCGGCTCTTCCTCCGAATCCTCTGTGCTCTCCTACCTCGGACTTACTGCCCTTACTACTACCTCACTGATAGACAACTGTGTCTCATCATCATCGTCCTCCTCACCCACTGAAAGCTCTTGAGACAGTTGCCGGAAGTGCCCAGCCTCATCCCCCGGACCCCGGGAACTTTCCAAAGGTTGGGCATCGATCACGACAAACTCATCAGGTGGGAGAGGAACCATTGTCGCCCAATCTGGGCAGGGGCCCGAGAACAGTTCCTGGTAGTCTGCCTGCTCCTCAGCATGTGTCATTTTCATGGAATGAGGAGGCTGGGAGGAAGGAGGAGCAACAGCCAGAGGATTCAGAGTTGCAGTCCCTAGTCCGGGAGTAGTGGACTGCGTAGAAGACTGGCTGGTTGATACATTGCTGGACGCATTTTCTGCCATCCACGACAGGACCTGCTCAAACTACGCTGTTTGCAATAAAGGTCTACCTCGCGGACCCGTAAATTGTGATATGAAGCTGGGGACCCCAGAAACTTGCCTCTCTCCTAATCCCACAGCAGCCGGCTGTGATTCACCACGACCAGGAATTCGGCCTGTGCCCACACCCTCTCTTGGACATCCACGTCCTCGACCCCTATTCCTCATCATGGGGGATTAAGAATAGAGCAGGACCCAAATAAATTACCCCACTGTACAGCACTGACAACTGTGGCTTAATTCACAGCACACAGAGACTTGCATGTATGCTGTGACTTGAAAAAATTAACCCGCTGTCTTGCGCTGATACCTAGGGGTAATTTACCGCTTGCAGAGACTTGGAGATAATAGAGGCTGTGTGGAGTGGGAGAAGACTCTAAAGCCAGTGGATAGTGCTGGTAACTGCGGCGATCTCAACGCCACCAAGGAAAGGGTATTGTGAGACGCTCTGCACAGCGGCTGAGCTGAAATACTTTGCAGCGGCCCCGGTAATATCACAGTACTGTTTAGCGGTGAGACCTCTGTCTAATGCACTGCAGACAGACAACGGTATAAATGAAGTCGTTCGCAGCAGGCTAGGAATTATTTGAGTGCAGTTTCACGGTGAGAGCTGGTTGTACGGCACTGCAGCCTGAGAAAACTATTACTGAAAGGCTGGGAACAGGCCTAGATGCGTAATACAAAAATGGATGCACTACAACTCCCAGCAATTCTCAAGTAAAAATGCACACGGTCAGATGGAGCCCTAAGAAGGATCATTGGGGTTCTTGAAGACAGGACCTATGCTAACACTTTCCCTATCTCAGCAGCACTTTCCCTATACTCTGTATAATAGACTGCAGACTGAAAACGTTATAGCTGAATTGGCCTGCACAGCCCGAGATGAAAAAAATAAATAAATGGTGCACTACTGCTCCCAGCCAGCCACAACAGTAATGCACACGGTCAGATGTAGCCCCAAGAAGGACCGTTAGGGTTCTTGAAGACAGGACCTACGCTAACACTCTCCCTATATCAGCAGCACTTTCCCTAACCTCTGCCAGCATGTGTCTGAGGCGAGCCGCAGGCGGGACCAGTTCAAGTACTCACCAGCCACTCACTGCAGGGGGTGTGATAGGGCTGGCAGGTCACAGCAGGAAGTGATAACGCCTTCCCCGCATGTCTATTAGCTAGAAAACGGCGCTAAATATGCAGGGAAGGAAATGCAATTGACTCGAGTACCACGTGGTGTTCATCTCGAGTAACGAGCATTTCGAGTACCCTAATGCTCGAACGAGCATCAAGCTTGGACCAGTGTGCTCGCTCATCTCTAGTGTCTATACCAAAGCACCTATGTGTTTCTAGCATTGCTACTCTTACTCATGGAATTCAAACAATGAAAATCTGAAACATTAAAAGCCATCTCAACCAATCCAAAGGTGGAAAAACAATCATGTGACATTGCTGCTATAATAGCATCCAGCATAAGCTATTTCTCTTCCCCATTATTGACATATTAATACTAAACATACAGCAAATCAGCCTCAGATTTTAATCCAAATTGATTTCAAGATCGCAATTTAAAAATTCAAAAGCATTCATGACGCATAAATATAGTGACATAGTATCATATTATGGTACGCGGAAAAAAGACTTATGTCATTCCAGGACAGCCTATAACCCCCCCCCCACCCCCCACCCCCAATATTGATCCAGGGGAAGACAAAAAACCCCAATGAGGTAGAAGCCAATTTTTCCTATTTAAGGGGAAAAAATCCTTCCTGATTCCAATCTGACAAAAGGAATAATCCCTGGAACACCGACCCTTTTCAGGTTATTAATGATTACAACATGTAATATTGTATCGCCCAAAAAAGACATCCAGGCCCCTCTTGTACTGTATATAATTTGCCATCACCACGTCCTCAGACAGAGAGTTCCATAGTCTCACTGCTCTTACAGTAAACAACCCCCTTCTATGTTGTGTAGAAATCTTCTTTCCTCTAGATGCAAAGAGCACCCCCTTTTTACAGTCCTGGTATAATAGATGATGGGAGAGATCTCTGTATTGACCCCTGATATATCTATACATAGTTATTAGAGCGCCCCCTTTTTACAGTCCTGGTATAATAGATGATGGGAGAGATCTCTGTACTGACCCCTGATATATTATACATAGTTATTAGTGCGCCCTCTTGTTACAGTCCGCGGTATAATAGATGATGAGAGCGATCTCTGTACTGAACCCTGATATATCCATACATAGTTATTAGAGCGCCCCCTTTTTACAGTCCTGGTATAATAGATGATGGGAGAGATCTCTGTATTGACCCCTGATATATCTATACATAGTTATTAGAGCGCCCCCTTGTTACAGTCCTGGGTATAATAGATGATGGGAGAGATCTCTGTATTGACCCCTGATATATCTATACATAGTTATTAGAGCGCCCCCTTGTTACAGTCCTGGGTATAATAGATGATGGGAGAGAACTCTGTACTGACCTCTGATATATCTATACATAGTTATTAGAGCGCCCCCTTGTTACAGTCCTGGGTATAATAGATGATGGGAGAGAACTCTGTACTGACCCCTGATATATCTATACATAGTTATTAGAGCGCCCCCTTGTTACAGTCCTGGGTATAATAAATGATGGAAAGATCTCTGTACTGACCCCTGATATATTATACATAGTTATTAGAGCGCCCCCTTGTTACAGTCCTGGGTATAATAGATGATGGAAAGATCTCTGTACTGACCCCTGATATATCTATACATATTTATTAGAACGCCCCCTTGTTACAGTCCTGGGTATAATAGATGACGGGAGAGATCTCTCAACTGACCCCTGATACATCTATACATAGTTATTAGAGCGCCCCCTTGTTACAGTCCCTGGTATAATAGATGATGGGAGAGATCTCTGTACTGACCCCTGATATATCTATACATAGTTATTGGAGCGCCCCCTTGCTACAGTCCTGGGTATCACAGATGATGGGAGAGATCTCTGTACTGACCCCTGATATATTATACATAGTTATTAGAGCGTCCCCTTGTTACAGCCCTGGGTATAATAGATGACAGGAGAGATCTCTGTACTGACCCCTGATATATCTATACCTAGTTATTGGAGCGCCCCCTTGCTACAGTCCTGGGTATCACAGATGATGGGAGAGATCTCTGTACTGACCCCTGATTTATTATACATAGTTATTAGAGCGCCCCCTTGTTACAGTCCCTGGTATAATAGATGATGGGAGAGATCTCAGTACTGACCCCTGATTTATTATACATAGTTATTAGAGCGCCCCCTTGTTACAGTTCCTGGTATAATAGATGATGGGAGAGATCTCTGTACTGACCCCTGATATATCTATACATATTTATTAGAACGCTCCCTTGTTACAGTCCTGGGTATCACAGATGATGGGAGAGATCTCTGTACTGACCCCTGATTTATTATACATAGTTATTAGAGCGCCCCCTTGTTACAGTCCCTGGTATAATAGATGATGGGAGAGATCTCAGTACTGACCCCTGATTTATTATACATAGTTATTAGAGCGCCCCCTTGTTACAGTTCCTGGTATAATAGATGATGGGAGAGATCTCAGTACTGACCCCTGATTTATTATACATAGTTATTAGAGCGCCCCCTTGTTACAGTTCCTGGTATAATAGATGATGGGAGAGATCTCTGTACTGACCCCTGATATATCTATACATATTTATTAGAACGCTCCCTTGTTACAGTCCTGGGTATAATAGATAATGGGAGAGATCTCTGTACTGACCCCTGATATATCTATACATATATATTAGAACGCCCCCTTGTTACAGTCCTGGGTATAATAGATGATGGGAGAGATCTCTCAACTGACCCCTGATACATTTATACATAGTTATTAGAGCGCCCCCTTGTTACAGTCCCCGGTATAATAGATGATGGTAGAGATCTCTGTACTGACCCCTGATATACCCCAGTATATACCCCGGGGTACCGCAGTCGGATCAGAAGCAACATCAGTACGGGCACGCTGAGGACAGCGACTGAAGGGGTGTCCTAGGACACCACACAGGTTGCAGCGAATGTCTGTACACGAGGCGGCATGGTGACCCTCTCCCCCACACAATGTACACATCAGTTTGATACATGCTGCACTGAAATGTGTGGGGTCACCGCACTTGTGACAGACCTTCGGCTGCCCCTGGTAAAAGGCCAGGATCCTATCTCTTCCCAAGAAAGCAGAGGAGGGAATGTGGGTGACAGAATTTCCGGACCGCCTCAATTTCACCAGGAAAGTCCAGGCTCCAGACCAGATGCCGTACTCGTCACGGTTCTTTGTGGGGTTGCCCTGCACCTCCCCGTAACGAGATATTCAGGTTATGATGTCAATGAACGCCAGTGACTCATTACTGGTTAAAACGGTCACTGACTTCACCGTGTCCTGGCGGGAAACGGAGATCACCGCGAAATCCCGCCAGTCGGGCCTAGTCTGAACCAGCTCATAATTCGACCAGAAAAGTTCAAGACCTTCTGACCGAACAAAGCTGATATCAAACTCTGAGGTGCCAAATGGATGGATCAGGGCAAAGATGTAATATGCCCTGAAGCCCATATTCAGCAGGAGCTCAACCACCTTTCCCCGTTTTGGGCATGTATCTCTGCTACCTATATGCCGAAGACGGACTACATTCCTTCTGGCCCCCGGTGGCCCGCTTGTTGGGAGCGACCAATTCCCTCTATTCTCTCTGAAGGCCCCAAGTCCATGCCTCTGGATCCAGAACTCGAGGTTAACCTGCTCACCCACTATATTGGCCGTCTTTTCTCCCCGCCTCAGGGCCTCCAAGAGACGCCGCTGTAAATGTCCCTGTCCAGCCCCACGGGAAAAAGGCCTCTCTGCCCCCCCCCCCCCCCAGTAACTGCTCCAGCATAACTTTTGGGGCCAGGCACTACCGGGAGGGGAGATGGGTCAGACATAGCCCCCACCGCACCCCCCACCACTGCAACATCAGCCCTGGCCTGTTCCTGGGCACCAGTCCTATTATCTGTAGATAATGCTGCATCTCCACCAAAACCATCTGAAGACGCAGCACCACTAACCATAGCACCAGATCGGTGGGCAATCATCCCCACAGCATCCTTTTCTGGACAAACTGCCCTCCCATCCCTAGACTCCTGCATTTGTACCTCGGCAGAGGAGGTGACCAGGCTTTGAGCCTCCTCCCACAATCAAGGACTGACTACACTCTGCATGGACCCCCCGGTCACCATAATGGCCGGGCTAGCCTGCACAGCCGGACACCCTCCTGACTTTCCTAATCCAGAAGAAACACTCTTTAAATCACTCTCACTCTTTAAATCACTCACGGTTTCCCTTCCCACTGTATCTGCTTTACCATCCCAGACATCCTCTCCTCCCCTCCTGTAACTCCGGATCTACTACCATCCCCAGCATTCCTACTACCACCCTCCTCCTCTGCAACCACAGTAGATATGCTACACCCACCGTCATGTAGCCCCTTCCCCTGGACGTCCTTCGCACTTTCCCGTCCCACCACCTGCATCCCTGTTGACACTAGTACCCCTGAAACAGGAGAAGCCTTCTTCACTCCAACTGCCATTTGACCTCCATGACCTGATGTCACCGATTTTGCCACTATAACATCACTAGGCTCCGCACCCTTCCTAGATGCCGGGACCGCCGCCGATGCCCTGGTGTCCCATGCTGCCGGAGCAGCTGTGATCCCGCGCCCAGACTGTGACACCGCCGCTGATGTCTGCCTGCTCTGGGCATCAGGATTCACCTCTGATAAAGTGATAGCCTGCACCCCCTCCCTGGATGCCTGTGTGCTCCGGGGGGCGGGGTCTGTCTCGGAAGACGGCACGCCACCCGCGAGCGTGCAGTCCATGAGAGTCTCAACACCCACCGCAGGTGCCTGACTAAAAACGAATGCTATACCTTTCCCTCCCTGCTCAGCATCCAACACCATTCGTGGTACTGGGGTCGGCTGAGCAGGGGGGTCTTTCCCATCCTCCCCCTGGGTGCCGCTGGGAAAGATTCTCTCCCTCTGATCCACTCCCGGGACCACCACAGATGCCGAGTCTGTTTGACCAGAGGGGCTAGGAAATGGTACAAAACGGGTGCATATGACCAGTAATTGCTTCTTTTTTTTTCTGCTTGCCTTTTCCTGATCTTTCTTTGCCCTCCTCAGGAAGGTTGTCCCCAAAAGAAAGATTGGACATATTAGTAGGGGATTCCAATCTTTTAATTTCTGCCATTAAATAACCACCTTCTCCCTCCCTTTCCTCCTCATCTGAGGAGTAAGAAGCACTCAGCCTTGGGCTGGGCTGCCTTGGGGGGATGGGCTGGGAAATCTCCACAGGTGATAGATCTGGAGACGCCCTGCAGGACATCACACCTGGAGATGCCATTACACCTGCCTCATCCTCCTCACTGTCAGACACCGAGGTCACTGCTAACTCCTTCCCAGAGAGGTTCCTCATGCTGTCCAATCTCTCTTGGTTGCTCAGTCTTTCTTTAAATCCACCAGCATTCTGTAAAATATACTCTTTTCTTGTGGGATGAAGCTTAATGGCCTCTCTCACCTTCCCCATCTCTTCTGATATTGTAACACGGTCCTTTCTCCTTGTAGCAGTCTCTGCCCGAGCCTTTAAAGGGGTTGTCCCGCGCCGAAACGGGTTTTTTTTTTTTCAACCCCCCCCCCCCCCCCCCGTTCGGCGCGAGACAACCCCGATGCAGGGGTTAAAAAAGAACACCGGACAGCGCTTACCTTAATCCCCGCGCTCCGGTGACTTCTTACTTACCCGGTGAAGATGGCCGCCGGCATCTTCTCCCTCGGTGGACCGCAGGGCTTCTGTGCGGTCCATTGCCGATTCCAGCCTCCTGATTGGCTGGAATCGGCACGTGACGGGGCGGAGCTACACGGAGCTACACGGAGCCCCATTGAGAAGAGGAGAAGACCCGGACTGCGCAAGCGCGTCTAATTTGGCCATTAGACGGCGAAAATTAGACGGCAACCATGGAGACGAGGACGCTAGCAACGGAGCAGGTAAGTGAATAACTTCTGTATGGCTCATAATTAATGCACAATGTACATTACAAAGTGCGATAATATGGCCATACAGAAGTGTATAGACCCACTTGCTGCCGCGGGACAACCCCTTTAAAGATTTCAGCTCCTTCTGCAGCTTTTTAAGCTTCTGACCGCATGCCTCAAATTCATTTGTACATAGATGAATCCTGGTACTATACTTGTTGGTGGTCTCCCCGGGACGGCGCTCACCCCACCCCTTGTACTGGATAAGGGAATCGCCACCATCCCGTCCTTGGGAAGACTCACCTTTCTTTTAAGGCTGGCCTGCACTCTCCATGGAGTCTTGCTGCATCAGCCTCTGGGATCTTCTTAGTCGCTCTCCTCCTGAGACCAGTAACACACCATCATTCCCCGCTGGTCTCACCCGGGGAAAGGTGGAGGATGTGCTAGGTTGTACACGCATGGAAGCCCTCTCACCTCTCCAGGGAGAGGGAAAGGGCTCCAGACACGTCTGCTCAGACTGCAAGGCTCCACCTACTCCCAACCTACTCCAGCCCCATTGTTGCAGTCCTGGGTAAAATAGATGATGGGAGAGATCTCTGTACTGACCCCTGATATATCTATACATAGTTATTAGAGCGCCCCCTTGTTACAGTCCCGGGTATAATAGATGATGGGAGAGATCTCTGTACTGTCCACTGATGTATCTATACATAGTCATTAGAGCGCCCCCTTGTTACAGTCCTGCTATAATAGATGATGGGAGAGATCTCTGTACTGACCCCTGATATATCTATACATAGTCATTAGAGCGCCCCCTTGTTACAGTCCTGCTATAATAGATGATGGGAGAGATCTCTGTACTGACTTCTGATAGATTATATATATATAATATATATATATATATATATACACATATATATACACACACATAGTTATTAGAGCGCCCCCTTGTTACAGTCCTGGCATAATAGATGATGGAAAAGATCTCTGTACTGACCCTGATATATCTATACATAGTTATTAGAGCGCCCCCTTGTTACAGTTCTGGGTATAATAGATGATGGCAGAGATCTCTGTACTGACCCCTGATATATTATACATAGTTATTAGAGCGCCCCGTTGTTACAGTCCTGGGTATAATAGATGATGGGAGAGATCTCTGTACTGACCCCTGATATATCTATAGATAGTTATTAGAGCGCCCCCTTGTTACAATTCCTGGTATAATAGATGATGGGAGAGATCTCTGTACTGACCCCTGATATATTATACATAGTTATTAGGTTGCCCCTCAGCCATCTTTTTTCTAAACTAAATAATCCCAACTTTGATAACCTCTCTGGGTGTTGTAGTCCGCCCATTCCGTTTATTACTATAATTGTCCGCCTTTGTATCCGCTCTTCTGTTAATTTCTTTACATAGTTTTGTGTCATCTGCAAATATTGATATTTTACTGCACCATCCTTCTACCAAGTCATTAAAGGGGTTGTCCCGCGGCAGCAAGTGGGTCTATACACTTCTGTATGGCCATATTAATGCACTTTGTAATATACATTGTGCATTAATTATGAGCCATACAGAAGTTATCAGAAGTTTTTCACTTTCCTGCTCCGTTGCTAGCGTCCTCGTTTCCATGGAGCCCGCCTAATTTTCGGCGTCTAATGGCCAAATTAGACGCGCTTGCGCAGTCCGGGCCTTCTTCTTTTCTCAATGGGACCGCTCGTGCAGGATGCCGGCTCCGTGTAGCTCCGCCCCGTCACGTGCCGATTCCAGCCAATCAGGAGGCTGGAATCGGCAATGGACCGCACAGAAGCCCTGCGGTCCACCGAGGGAGAAGATCCCGGCAGCCATCTTCAGCAGGTAAGTAAGAAGTCACCGGAGGGCGGGGATTCAGGTAAGCGCTGTCCGGTGTTCTTTTTTAACCCCTGCATCGGGGTTCTCTCGCGCCGAACGGGGGGGGGGGGGGGGGGGGGGGTTTGAAAAAAAAAAAAAACTGTTTCGGCGCGGGACAACCCCTTTAACAAATATATTAAAAACAATAGGGCCCAAAACTGCCCCCTGTGGTACCCCACTAGTAATGGTTACCTAATTAGAGTATGTACCAATTATAACCATCCTCTGCTTTCTATCACTGACCAGCTACTTACTTACACACATTCTTGCCCAGACCAAGCATTCTCATCTTATATACCAACCTTTTATGTGGCACAGTATCAAACACTTTGCAAAAGTCTAGATACACAAGATCCAATGACTGCTCGGTCCAGTCTAGCACTTACCTCCTCGTAGAAGCTGATCAGGTTGGTTTAACAGGAGTGATCTGTCATGAACCCGCTGATACGGCGTTATACAACTATTTTACTCGAGAATAGCATCTCTTAGAGACCCTTCAAACATTTTACCCACAATAGAAGTAAGACTTTCAGCTTGCAAGCTGATCATTCAGATCCATGATATAGGCTTCCAAATGTGCAACATGCTCACATCTCGTACAGCAGTATGCACCCTCTTGAACGACTGTTCAAGGACCCCATACATGGCACAAGATGTACACTTGTCGGCATTGTCAATCATGGAACACATTCTAAATGTGAACTGTGCAGATAGATTACATGAAAGTATTATATCCAAAAATTCAAATGGATAAACAGTAATTAAAGACAAAATGACTTTTCCAAAGTCCTTGACTCCAATGTCACTAATCCCAAATGACACAGTACAGTTATGTCAGCCATGCACACTCACTCAGGTTTTGATTGACACAGCACTTGGCTGTAGCGCTTCTGTTGGGAATGGGCTGCCATCTTTGGTTGTATGGGATGGAGATACTGCAATCATACCAGAATTTGTTGTATCTCTTAATGATAATGATATTAATTTAAAATGGACTGGCTGTCGGGACTCAAACCCAGGAGCTCCTGTGTTCCAGGTGGCAGCTCAACCTGTTGAGCTTTCAAGCCTATTGGAAAGCTCCCTTGCTAAACCTTGTCCCTGTTCCTTGATCTTGCTCCTGACTTCCTGATTAGTTCCACCCTGCTACTTGATTGGATAACCGATGTAACCTGGCCTAAAACCTCCCATGCTTGTGTAATTATTGAGCTCCCAGCCAGTAGTCAAGCTCCACCACCTGCCTGCTCCTCCACACCGTGAACTGATAATTACCCATTCCCAACCTCTATCCTTCCTCTAATTACGTGACCTGCCTGCTTCTTTGTACTGCAACTGATACTTTCTTGTTAATTACCCCTGGCTTTACTGACCATGCTATCTATCCACTTGGGTTACAACAAGAGGCTACAAACTCGCACAAGATCGTTACAAAATAATCACGCCCAATATGGAGTCTGTTGTGGCCACCCTGAGGAAACAGGTTGCTGAGCTCCAAGAGTTTTGTGCACCTGCCAGGGAAAAGTTGCTGAATTGCAAAAAGAGATAGAAGGTTTACAGAGGCAAACACAGGAAGTGTGCAACTTAGGTTTAGATGTCTGTATGCCACTGCCAACGAAACCTGGTGGAGTTTGTCACCGATACCGAAGATTCTTTAATCAGTGCCGTATGTACTTCCAGATGCAACGCACTCCATTTACCAGTAACAGAAAGAAGGTATTATTTATCGTCTACCTCCTCACAGATGAGGCACCTGCATGGGCCTCGCCGTATGTGGAAACCAACAGTAACCTCCTCGACAGTCCCAATGCCTTTACTACCTCTATGAATCAAGTCTTTGATTACCCAAATTGCTGTGCCACTACAGAGGGTAGGTTACATAACCTGCATCAAGGGCAATGCTCTGTTGCTGAATATACAGAGGAATTTCGCCACTGGGTGACTGACACCACATGGAACCTAGCCACCCAAAGGAGTCTGTCTTGACACGGATTGTCAGAACCAGTAAAAGATGAGCTTGCCAGAGTTGAGACCTCTGGCAGTTTGGAGGACTTTATTCGGTTATGTATATGATTTGATCAAAGATTCTAAGGAATTCTCACAGAACAAAATAATGAAAAGCTGTTAGGGTTTGGTTAGGGAACCATGCTGCCTATTCTTTCAGTCAACCAGTGTTTAACACCCAGCAAAAGACTGAAACCATACCCATCTGCAAACCCCTTTAAATTAGCAGAAAAGGAAAGGCGCCATACAGAGTATGTATGTGTCTATTGTGCGGGCTGGAAACATTATGCTATTAATTGCCCCAACAAGTGCCAAAAACTATTGCCTTTACCAGTGCTAAGACCATAGGCAGATCTGATATTCCCAAACAGCCGGGTTTGGTGTCCAAGGCCATCCCATCAATAACTCAAGATAAAGATGAGATAGCTCCCCATCTTTTCACTTTGTTATTCCCATACAGGTCCTAATTGGGGACCAAAAACTACAACGCTCGACTATATTGGATTCTAAAGCTAAATAGAATTTCATGAATGGAAAACCACTTTTAGACAAAATGTCATAGTTGGACCAAAACAAGGGAAACTATAAAGTTTTTAAAATGCAACTTTTATTAATATTATTAAAATCAAGGCAATCGAAACAAAATAAGCAATAAATAGCTGGAATGTGAGGCTACCTGACCGTGTAGTGTCTCACAATATGGGCCAGCTATTATGACAGATACTCCACTTTCGGCTTTAGGCACAAAGAAAACAGAAATAATCTTGTTTTCTTGAACTCAGATATTCTGAAAAAGACTCATCAGTTGCAGTATGAGCCCACTAGTATGTTTAGCTTATAGAGATACTTGCCAGAGCAGGGGAGAGTAACCTTATAGATTCTAAGGAATTCTCTTTTCGGACAACAAAAAACTCCCAATTGGCAACCTTCTATAGCCTACCCAAAATGCATGAGGTTCTTAATCTGCTGAAAGTTAGACCCATTGTTTCGGGGATCAATAGCATTACATCGGGCATAAGTGTACAGTATATGTTGACAAGATATTAAAACCTTTTGTAAAGAGTCTGTCCTTCTTTGTCAGAGACACATCAGATGTCATACACCGAATTGATGGGTTATCTGTAACACCAAATATGTGGATGGCCAGTTTAGATGTGGAAGCACTCTACAGCTCCAACCCACATGCTGGAGGCTGTAGAGTCGTGAAATTACTTCCTTAATCAAAGAAGGTCCAATCTTAAGCCGCATGGTGATTTGGTCATGCAACTACTGCCCTTTATAGTGGAACATAACATCTTCCTCTTTAACCAAAAAATCTTCCACCAGCTCAGGGGTTCAGCGATGGAGACGCCTTGTGCCCCTACTTATGATAACCTACACCTGGGCTTTTGGGAGGAGCAGTGTGCATTCACAGAGGAGAATGAGAAGTGGACAGAGCATATTGCCCTACGTTATATTGATGATATCCTAATTCTGTGGTCAAATACGCCTGAAGTGTTCCACAAGATTGTGGGCTACTTGAATCTTAATAGCCTAGGATTGATGCGGACAGTAGACATCCAAAAAAACAGGGTGACCTTCCTTGATCTTGAAATCTGGTCAGATAACTACAACAGTGTTTACAAAACCCACCTCTACTAATTCTCTACTGCGCTGGGATAATTACCACCCATGACCCCTCCGGCAGGGCATTCCTAAAGAACAGTTCTTTCACCTAAGTAAAGGAATACAACCGTCAGGCTGATGATATGTCAGAAAGACTCAATGTCAGAGGTTATCCTGATCATGCAATAAACAAGGCTCGGAATTTTGCCACAGCGCAAGATAGGGAGGTTGTATTCATCAAAGGAGAAGGAAGGCGATGGAAATGCTGTCTGCATCATTGGCACATGTGATAAGGAGGCCAACAATGTTCATAAAATGATATCCCATTACTGGCATACTTTACAATCTGAGGGCACACTCTGCGATAGACTGGCACAACGACCTCTTATTACATGCAGAAGAGGTGGTAACATCAAAGACTGTCTGCTCCACCGCCACTTACAACCCACTTCAATCACAAACTGGTTAATGATGGCACCAGCACCAGGCACATACACGCGTTTGGGTTGCAATGTGTGCCAATTCCTCCATAAAAGCAACACTTTTATGAGTGCGAGTTCAGGGCTGAGCTTCAAGAATAGGGAATACATTAACTGCAGAACGCAGTTTGTCGTGTATATGGCCACATGCGCATGCCCTAAATACTACATTGGAAAAACCGTGCAACAGCTTCGCTGATGAATTTTGGTCCATATAGGTAACATTTCTATAGAAGAAGACACCCCACTGGCCATAAATTAGGGAATTTCATCAGAATGACGAGGGCATCTGAATTGGAAATTAATGCAAAAAGAAACACAATGGATGTACAGGCTTAAATCCTGCAACCCGCAGGTCTGAATGAAGTCCGGTCCTTTGCTCTCTTTATTGAACAAACGGCGTTCTAATTCCAACTAACCCCTTTGCAGAGACATGCACATTTATAGATCATGTGATCCCTGTGATCTCACCCTGCATGTTGGAAACGGCTGTCCACCTATTATTGAGGTTGATGCATTTATCATCTGTGGATACACGAACATGAAATCTATCTGATCTGTGATTGATCCCACTCCGTATGTGCATGAACGAGGTTGTTCGCACTTCTGTGTGTGGGTAATGTTTTACCTCTGAGACACTAATTGCAGCTATATGAGCCCTCTAGGTACTCTATAAATAGTGTTTATATGGTTCATTGCCATCACTACTGGGGTGTCACACCTTCTTTGCTGATAGGAGGAAACTGTTTTGCAGATTTACAGGAGGAGAGAGATCATTGGTGGATAGCCCCGCTCCTCCCAGTGTTGGGGGTGGAGCTATAAGTACATAAACCCGAGCCACTCTTAATCTGGCTTCACATGCATTTTTGTTGCAGTGTGTACGTGGTAGAAACAAGATGCACCCAAAGATGGCGGAATTTAATTTTTTTCCATTTCACTCCACTTAGAATTTTTTAAAGTTTTTTTCAGTACATTATATGGTACATTAAATATTACCATTAAAAAATACAACTTATCCCGCAAAACAAAAGCCCTGAGACATTTATGCTGATGGATAAATAAAAGAGTTATGATTTTTTAAAGTGGGGAGAAAAACCAAAAGTGGGGAAAAAAAGGGGCCGCATCCTTAAGGGGTTAATGAAGTGCTGGAATTTTATACATTCATTCTGGAGAAGCACATGGAAATTTTCAGAGTTTGCTTCCTGCCCAAAGAGACATTACAGCATTAAATAAGGCACTAGAGAAGTACTGAGCAGTGGAGAGGATATTTCAGTACTTATAACAGTAAACAATCACTTAGTAATAGCTGCAGAATCGGTGTGTCTCTGCTAGTCTCTCCCTCCAGCAGCTCCTTCTCTCCTCCTGTACTCTCCATTGACTTCTGTGGGCAGCATCAGTCACCCCTCTCCATTTTCTCATCGCTATCTTGTTATCTTTGTTAATAGAGACAGATATTACTTGAGAACAGGTAGTGGACAGCAAATTCAAATTAGAAGGAAGAAAGACGCCTAGTGGGCAGCACTTTAAGAAATCTTTCAATGCAAAAGCATCATTTTAGGTAAAGTGATTTGCACTTTTTGCGGGTATCACACTGGCTATTACAAAGGAATACGTTGTTTGAAAAGTTAGTGTAAAGGGTGGTTGGTGTTACGATCGTGTGGGAAAACTAAGCATGGGGGCCACACGATCATGACCAAAGGAGTACTGGAAGGGAGTGGTATGGAATGGACGCACACAGGTTGCACGCGGTATTCACACGGGTTTCAGGCAAACTTACCCTGAACTACAAGGGGGATGACAGTGGTCCTACCTAAACGGGGACATCGCCCCAATAAGAGGGCGGCCAAGTGGTCTTCGGATCTGGGCCCTAGCTGATCCTAGGAGCCACGCACCAGAACAGGATGCATTCACATGTCACATGACAGGGACTGAGCCACAGTATACACAGAGCCAGAATACACAGCATACAAAATGCAACCACTAGTAACAGATAATAAGCTAAATATAAATACCAGGCATTATTTGATATTTTGTACAAAACGTGGAAGCTAGCGGGCCACTTCACAGCTCCTGGTTATACCGCTAGTCCCTACAGTAATCAGGAGTCCAGCTGAACCTGACAGAGTTCACACAGAACGCTGCAACAGGACAGGACACAGATCGCAGGTCACACAGCAAGCTAACACCAAGCTGACAGGATTTAAACGTACAAACGGACATGAACCAGCAAGACACAGATCACACAGCAAGCTTGCATAAGGAACAGGACAGAGCAAACAGCAAGCTTGCATCAGGAACAGGGCAGAACACAGGGCACACAGCAAGCTGACTGAAAACTGACAGGACATAAACATACAAACGGACATGAACCAGCGGGTCACAGATGACACAGCAAGCTTGCAACAGGACAGACAACCAGGGCACGGGCTCTACCAGCACGGACTCTACCGGCACAGACTCTACCCAGAGCTCACATGAACACAGATGAAACTCACAGCAAGTCTATGTGTCCTCATACCAGGAGGGACAGACAGTCAGCCACAGAACTGACATAGGGGACTGTGTCAGGGATCCACCAACTGACACACTGGATGCAGAGAGACACAACAGACCTACTTGCAAACACAGATCAGAGTGGGAGCAAGCTGAAAATGACTGATAACAAGTTACAGGAGCCAGCAGTAACATGACTGCTCACCCTAGGACCCAGCCAGAGACTGACCAGGAGCTGGGTTTATATGTGAGCACAGACCCAGGAGATAGGCTAGCAGGAAGTACCACACCCAGCCAGCTCAATTAACCCTCAACCACCTGTAGCTGTGCTGCTAGGAGTACATAGTACAACAGATCCCAGCAGCACACCCTGACAGTTGGTTATCGTGACGGGGGTCTGCTCTCTTCTCCTGCAGGCGCCTATTCCCTGGCGTCTGCCCGGCAGATCCCATACTACTGGCCTCAATGTGGCACTAAAAAAATGGGCATGTTGTGGAAAGTATTTAATATTCCTATTAATTTGAGCACAAAATGATATGGGTGATGAAGATGATGAATAACTCACATCAGGCCAGGGTTAAGTTAAATAATCATACTTAATTATCCATTTTTTTCTTTTCTCTTTTGTGATGGAGATGATAGCAGAAATTATATTGGTTAACAGCACAGTCAATCCGCAGCAATTACACTTTTACTCCTTTAGGGTGCATTCCTACGAACGTATATCGGCTCAGTTTTCACGCCCAGCCGATATATGGTGTCCTCATCTGAAGGGGGGAAGGGGGGGTGATGGAAGAGCCAGGAGCAGGAACTGAGCTCCCGCCCCCTCTCTGCCTCCTCTCCACCCCTCTGCACTATTTGCAATGGGGAGAGGCGGGACGGGGGCGGGGCTAATTATCAGACCTTAGCCCCACCCCGCCCCACCTCCTCTCATTGCAAATAGTGCAGAGGGGCGGGGAGGAGGCAGAGAGGGGGCGGGAGCTCAGTTCCTGCTTCTGGCTCTTCCATCCTCCCCGCCCTGCAGAGAGAGATGACGTATATTGGCTCGGCGTGAAAATACAGCCAATATACGTTCGTGTGAATGCCTTAGGCCTTAGGCTGGATTCAGACGACTGTATATCAGCTGGGTTTTCACACCGAGCCGGTATACGGTGTCCTCATCTGCAGGGGGGAGGATGGAAGAGCCAGGAGCAGTGCTCTGAGCTCCCGCCCCCTCTCTGCCTCCTCTCCTCCCCTCTGCACTATTTGCAATGGGGAGAGGCGGGACGGGGGCGGGGCTAATCCCCAAAAACCGTAGCCCCGCCCCCATCCCACCTTCTTTCATTGCAAATAGTGCAGAGGGGCGGAGAGGGGGTGGAGAGGAGTCAGAGAGGGGGCGGGAGCTCAGTTCCTGCTCCTGGCTCTTTCATCCTCCCCCCCTGCAGATGTGGACAGCGTATATCGGCTCGGCGTGAAAACCCAGCCAATATATGTTTGTGTGAATCCAGCCTTAAATCCACATTACTTTGCTTCCTGTAGACGCTGGTGGACCGTTAGGCGTTAGTGAAATGTGGAGCCTTATCTCTCCTGATTGTGAGGAAGGTGCTGCTAAAGGGGCCTCCTTACATAACAGGCTCCCAGGAAATCGCGATAATGGATTGTGTATGGCAAGCCGGTTTTGGTGGTACTTATCTCTCTTCAGCGATCGCTTGCTTTTATTTCTCTCCAGGAATCAGTGCCGTCACTTGTATTCCACCAGGACATGGAATACCCCCTTGAAAGGCCCACCCTCAGTTCCTTGAACGGGTTCCATGCTACCCTCAGGGTGGAAGATGGTAGAGCCCCGTGACAAGGGCCAAACTCTACCCCGCTGTCTCCTAGGCTGAGGGCCCGCTCCTAGGATGCTGCAATTGTCCATGCATTATTCAAGGGTGATGTTCTTTGTCCTAGGTCAAGGAGTGCTTTAGTGAGTTTGACAGTTTTATCGGCTGATGTTTTTGAGCTTTCTTTTTGTAGTATAACTTGTATTTGGGTTCAGAGAGTATCCAGATGAGAAGTGGTTGTAGAGTCAAGTGGATTAGGGCTCAATGGGGTCGAATTTAAAGAGAGTGATGGATCTTCGTTAGATGAACTGGAATAATCATCCGGGGGATATTGATGTGGGTATAGGTTAGGATGTTTGCTTTGTTGAAGAGCAGGGATTCTAGTTATATTTTCTGGATTTAATTTGAAAGGGACTAATTGTTAGTGTATTTTACATAGCTTGTCTAATGAGTGGAGGAGGGTTGGATAGAAGAAAGGGCCTCTTCCAATATATGTACTGTTCAAGGCGCTTGTCGCAGGCACAACTTCACCAGGATATCCCATATGTGTCGTGTTGTGATCCATTTCAAGCCACTAAAGTTGAAAATGTCAAGTTAGTTAAGCATTAATTAAGAATAGTTCACCAAGTATCAGATGAGTAATATTTACACAGGATCAGTTGTTATATCGTATCCGGCCACTAGATGGTAGCAGTGTCTATGTGTTATTCAATATAGAAGGTATCTGCTAATTATAGGTAATCCCTTTTCAATGCTAGCAGTGGCATTATATAGGGTGGAAATAAAAGATCGCTGCAATGAAGTTATAATGGCACCTTACTGTTTGTCCTATTAAATATTCAAGCTAAGAAAATGTAATTAACCCTTTGTACTGAGACTCTGAGGAACTTAATAGATTTCCTATTTTACGACTACAGAGCCCGTTCCCTCTCCGGCTATACAGTCTGAATGCAGGAAACCTACTATAGACGGATGTAATGTTACCCTTCATTGTTCTGACCCATCACATGCATCAGATGTCTCATTTACTTGGAAATGTAGACAAAATAACACGGAATATCAGCTGTGTAATACTGGGAGCATCATCCATATATCACTACCTCCGGACCACCATGACATTGAATTCCTGTGTATAGTCCAGAACCCGGCCGACCAGAAGAATGTCTGCATTAATATACACAACATTTGTCCCAAACTTGTTACTTCAAACAAAGGCAGGTAAGAAAGAGGTGATGTGTATATCCATGGCCGGCCTTAGCTACATGCAACCCACTGGCATACCGATAGAGGTCGCTATTGGGAGCCGGCCCCCTGCTATATGCAGTCTCACTGCCATGGCCCATGGGCCGGCTATGGGTGGAACCGAAGGAGGAGAGGGCTGTTACCAGGCAGCCAGCAGCCAATTACAGGGTGCAGACCCCCCAGGAGCAATCTTCTCCCTTACACTGAGAGACTGCAGTTGTGATTGGTCACAACTGCAGTCTGTCAGTACACTGCCAGCCACATGATTGGTTCGGCTGGTGGTACACTGACAGTGTTGGGAAGTGGAGCAGGAGAGAGCACAGGAGGAGTACATGCGGCGGTAAGTGCTGTATGTATTCAAATATATATCTGGTACAAGTTATATCAGCTATACATATATATATATATATATATATATATATATATATATATATATATATATATATATATATATATATACACTCATTGTCAGTAACATCCCCCCCTAGAAGGAGTGTATATATATATATATATATATATATATATATATATATATAGACTAGCTGATATACCCGGCTTCGCCCGAGTTAATTTGGTACTGGTGTTTATCTGGTGTTCACACGGAAAATCTTCTGAAGTCGTGGTTACTTTAGAGATACTGGAAAAACATATGTTCCCCATTTTGCATAGTTCTCTGCGTTACCCAGGAAACACCACGTGGAGGTAACCATGCAACGTTTCCTTCATATAAAATGACTTCAGGAAGTGAGAGAATTAGATTCCATACGTAAAATTTGGACGCTAATTCTTTTGCGCTTAGAATTGAAAAATCGAGTTGGGACCCATTAGCTTTTCCTATTTATGACATAATCAATGCTCATGCCAAGTTTCTATGACATCGGGAAGTGAGAGAATTAGATCACGTACATAAATTTTGGACACTAATTCTTTTGCGCTTAGAGTTGAATAATCGAGTTGGGACCCATTAACTTTTCCTATTTATGACATAATCAATGCTCGTGCCAAATTTCAAGTTTCTATGACATCGGGAAGTGAGAGAATTTTATTACATACATAAAATTTGGACGCTAATTCTTTAGCGCTTAGAATTGAATAATCGAGTCCGCTGGGCGTGGGGGTTACCAGGGCCCCCCATAATAATTAATCTAATGGTGGCCGACTGGGGGTCAACAACCAGTAGAAAACGGGGATGATGCGGCCTGATCTCGAGTAGGCCGCACTTCCCTGGGAACGGAGCTTGTGCCCTGGTCTCTAGACGATCTTAGTCCAATCACAACTGATTTTTGAAGTCTATGTTTCCATAATCGCAAGAGGGGGTTCCCTTGGTGTCCGCCTATGACCCCAGCGTGCATAGCAATATGTTATATTGTCCCTTATTTACAATCGAATTCAATACTGTAATGCTGATTGGAAAACCAATAAATACATTTTGAAAGAATTGAATAATAAAGTTGGGACCCATTAACTTTTCCTGTTTATGACATAATCAATGCCTGTGCCAAATTTCAAGTTTCTATGACATCGGGAAGTGAGAGAATTAGATTCCGTACGTAAAATTTGGATGCTAATTCTTTTGCGCTAGAATTGAATAATCGAGTTGGGACCCCTTTACTTTTCCTATTTTGGACATAATCTATGCTTGTGCCAAATTTTATGTTTCTACGACATCAGGAAGTTGGAGAATTAGTGGCGAGTCAGTCAGTGAGTCAGTGAGTGAGTCAATCAGTGAGTCAGTCAGTCAGTGAGGGCTTTCATCTTTATATATATATATATATATATATAGATACAGGAGATACACAGGTTACACCAGCATGGTCCATATCACTATATACAGGGAGATGTGCATTTCCTGTATATTGGTGCGTATAGCGCAGCAAAATAGCACATGCTGCATTTTTTTAATGTGTACAATATGCACGGGAAACAAAACACAGGCGTGAGTGGCCCGATAGAAATCAATTGGCTTTTGGTGCTGCATATTGCGCGCTTGAAAAATCTGTACATAATACGCAGGGCAAATATGCTTGTGTAAGTGAGCCCTAACTTAACCCCATTTAAAACTATACTATTATCCAGTTATAATATGATGATGTTATTCAGTTACAGTTTGGTGGTGTTATATAGTCCCAAGACACTGGTATTATTTAGTTATGACATAACAGTGATAAACAAACAATGGTGATAAAAGGGAGCGCAGTGGCGGCTCAAGCTAAACTTTTGCACCTGGGCCCAGGATCCTCTAACTACATGCCTGTTACTTAAGCTGTGCTAATGCTGAGTTACATTCTGTATTATACTCCAGAGCTGCACTCACTATTCTGCTGGTGGAGTCACTGTGTACATACATTACTTATCCTGCACTGCTCCTGAGTTACATCCTGTATTATACCCCAGAGCTGCACTCACTATTCTGCTGGTGGAGTCACTGTGTACATACAATTCTTATCCTGCACTGCTCCTGAGTTACATCCTGTATTATACTCCAGAGCTGCACTCACTATTCTGTTGGTGCAGTCACTGTGTACTTACATTACTTATTCCCGTACTAATCCTGTCACGTACAGGAGGGAGAGAGGATGATACCTATTGATCTGTCACCGATTACTCATGGATCGACTATTCAGCACGCACTTGCCACTACCAGCCCTCATGGCAGAATCTCGAGCAATCACTCTAGCAGTATTTCAAGCGTGAAGTCATTAGAATGCAGGCTGATTTGTATACAGCTTTCCCGGGGTCCTGCCACGTGCAGAGCGAAAACACAAATCACCACCTGATTTGTTTTAGCAACTCTGCACTTTGCAATACCCACACTAATACACGCTGCCACCACTAGTTTGTTACAGGTAAACTGGAACCCAGACTTATGAATTATGAACACAATCTTCGGAGTTATGATTCATTTTAAAACGGACAAGGCTGACTTATAAATTGTAGATTTATTCTAGTGCAAAATATAGGTATGTACAAAAGTATATACAAAAAGGTGTTATATGGGAGTATAAGGTTATACAGTATGAATACACAAAATGACAGTATTTTAAAAGAAAAAAGAAAAGAAAGATACCAAACCTGGATATTGGTCCAATGTTCCAATACGTGCAGAGTCACTGAAGCGAAAGGGACAGCCTTACTCTGAGGGCATATTTCTGTGTTTGACCCTGGGTCTCTCTGAGACCACTACTTTTAACATTTTCCTAGAACACACCTCCGACTGCCCCTTCTGAGGTCATTCAGAGAAGGATGGGATAAATGTGTATGGACTTGTGGAAAACCATAATTCCCTATTTCAGCTATATTTCTGCATGAGGTCCTCCAATCAGGAAGATATACCTGCCATATTTCTTGTCAGGATTTAATCTATACATTGATATCATGCATGATGCATAGATTATAACCAGGTATGGCGATACGTAGTTTGAGGGTGTTCTGGGGCCTGTACTGAAAAGTGTGTGGGTGCACTTTATTCAGCTGGGTCGCCCGATTCTGAGAATGTATTTCATATTGGGCTATGACCCTCACTGTCTAATAATTCTAATTAAAAGTTTCTCCACAATCTGAATTTTTTGGCTTCAGCGTGTCTGCCAGAAGCCCTGCTAGGTGAATGGTTTTTATAAGACATTAACAAGTGCATAGCCATACAACTCAGTACTTTAATGCTAATACTACTCAAACAAATACAGGTGGGAGGAGAAGAAAGGGGGGTTATTTACATCACAGCAGCTCTTGTCCAGGTGAGACAATGGCCTGTTCTAAATGTAAATATCGACAGGCAAGGAAAAAATAAACAAAAAAACCTCCATAACTGGCATACAAAAATAACTAACATATTTTTTTTTCTTTCTTTTGTGGGGTCCCCAGTGCAGCTCGGGGGCCATGCCTGCTCCACCAGTCCACGCCCAGAGTTCTAAAGTTCAGGACGTGCCAAGCCACACCGGTTTTTTTTAAAATTAATATATAAACTATACAACACTCTGCCTGCCGCAACCCGGGGGCCATGCCCGCTCCACCTGTCTGAGTTCAATGTTCGGGACGTGCCAGGCTATGGCTCAAGGCGTGAAACCACTCCCCCCAACACTCCACCCAACCTAACTACTACCCAGAATGTGAATATATACATATAAACATACATTAACCAATATACATGACATACACAATATATATTAACATAACCCGAAAGCCTAAGGTCGGCTCTCCTGCAGCCCTACTTCACTCCATCTTGCCCAAACCAAAACAAAAAGCTTCATAGTGCCCTCACAGCCCCCCACCGGGATTGGAGATGATAAGTCGGGCACAGACATCACAATGTACTATCCCTTGTATTTAAAAAAAGGTCTCTCTATTCTTTCCTTAATTTGCCCTAGACTATCTTTAATCTGCCCCTCAGTCTGACCCTTCATAGAAACTGCCCATACCCTAACCCTCCTCTCTCCCTATCCTGTCCCTCCTCTTTCCCTACTCTGCCCCTAGAAAATTAAGAAAAAAAGACTGTCCCTAACGAAATACAAGCCCTCTCCACAGGAGAGAAGCCTTAGATGTGCCCAGCCTCTCATACTCCACAGAATGTACCTTCACCAGGTCACCCAAGATGTTCCTACATACCGTATCAACGGGGAGGACTTTTAGCTCCATCGAGATTAAACACCGTGCACTCCAGATGTGGAACCTGACCACTAGGCTAACTAGAAATAAAGTGCAGCGGTCCCTGCCACCAAGACCTCTAAAGGCTCCATAAGCCCACTCTGCATAGGAGAGGTGTGCCAGCTGAGGCCAGCCTATGGAGGCCTCTACCCGTTGGTATACCTCTGTATTAAAGGGGCACTGAAGCAAGAAATGCTCCATGCTTTCCAGCACGTCACTGCACTCCTAACGGGGACAACCCCTGTCAATCAGAGGCCTGCTCTTCAAGTTACCCCTTACATACAGTTTCCTGTGAAAGCAGCACCAAGCCAAGTCCCAAAACTTCAAGGGGACCTGGGTTGAATTCAGTAAACGTAACCCTCCCTCCGGGTCCCGACTTGGGCAGTCCTTGAGCGCCAGGTTGCTTCTGGAAATGGGTCAACAGGACTCTTTCATCAAGGAGCCTCCTCGTCAGAGTCCTGATCTCCCGTGTCCCCAGACCCCACCGGCGTATCACCTTCAGAACCAAGGTAGCGTAAGCCGGGAGATATCCGTGCTGCGTGCGAAGGTCCTTCACTTGCTCTCCTGCCTCCCATTCCTGGAAGAAGAGCCGAAACCATCCCCAGCAGGAGTAGACCCCTGGAGGAGCCCTCTCTTGCCAGAGGTTGCCTATGTTTATCTTAAAAAAGGTGTTTACAAGAAACACCACGGGGTTGACCATAGACAACCCACCTAGTCTCCTCGTGCGATATGTGACATCTCTCCTAATTAGGTTCAACCTGTTCCCCCACAACATTAGGAAGAACGGGTTGTAGACCTGAGTCCAGAGAGGCTCTGGCAAAATGCATACGCTGCCCAGGTAGATGAATAACGGGAGCAGGTATGTTTTGACTAGGCTAAATCTTTCCCGAAGGGTCAAAGAACAACCCTTCCACTGATTAACATTGTGAGTTGCACCATCGAGCCTGTCCACCCAATTTTGCATGGGGTAATCCCCTTGGCCGAATTTGATGCCAAGTACTTTTGCTCAAGTCTGGGGCACCGGAAGGGTGTCCAAGAGATCAAACGCAGGATCCCCTCCTCCTAACCAGAGACATTCACACTTATCCCAGTTGACCATAGACCCGGACGCTTCTGAGTAGCAATCCACCTCCGATACCACAAATCCCGACCCCTACTATAGGTCCACGATCAACCCTCCTAAGGAAGGGATCTATCGCAAACACATACAACAGGAGACTTAAAGGACAGCCCTGACAGACCCCAGACCCCACCTCAAAAGGGCGGCTAAGCTAACCGTTCACCAGCCGGAAAGTCTCAGCCCCTGCATACAATGTTCGCACCCAATCAACAAACCCCACTGGCAGGCCATATCTCAGAAAGACTGACCAGAGGTACTCGTGATTAACCCGATCAAACACTTTGGCCTGATCCAAGGACAGCAAGTACTCCTCCCAGTGAACAGCCCTACCCTGCTCCACTGCCTCCCGGACACCGAGAACAACACTAAAGGTGCTACGGCCTGAAACAGAGCAATGGGAGGCGGGGTGCAAATTTGACCAACCGATTAAACAGCACTTTTGCCAGAACCTTCCTGTTCGTATTGAGAAGCGCTATGGGACGCCAGTTCTCAATACGGCTCGAGTCTTTACCCTTTGACAAAAGGATCAAAGCCGACCTCCTCATTGACTTTGGGAGAGTGTCAGAGGAAAGACACTCATTTAAAACCTCAGTCAAGAGGGGACTCAAGAGGTCCTTAAAGGTCTTATAGTACTCAGATGTTAATCCATCCGGTCCTGGCGATTATTTGAGCGCAAGCCCATCAATCGCCAGTTTAACTTTCTCTATGTTGATCTCCTCTGTCAAAACATTAAGGGAGATGTCATCTCCTGGCTCAGGAACAGCTTCAGCCAGGAAAGCCGACATCACATCTCGATCTAGATCCCTCTTTCTCAAAAGGTGCAAGTAGAATGATCCCGTACCGTCGATCAGTCCAGTGACAACTTTACGATTCACTGACATCTTGCAGTTTCTGTAAGGGTCAGGTGAGTGGTACTTCCCGAAGTCCCTCTCAAAAAGCAAAGATGCGTGCCTATTATACTGGCACCCTTTGAGCAAAGACTTCACTCTGGAGATATCCTCTCGGCTACCTCCAGTCGAGACGAGATGTTTGAGTTTCCTCCTCAGGCCCTGATAAAGACAGTACTTACTCAGGCTCCTGAGGCTAGAGAGCTGGTGGAAGAACCTCACCGCCCTCCTCTTCAACGTCTCCCACCACTCTGACTTACTGCTACAAAGATCCAGTAATGATACCTGGCTCTGCCGAAAATCCTCAAAGGACTGTCTTATCTCTGCTTCCTCCAGGAGTGATGAATTCAGCCTCCATAAGCCTCTACCCATCCGGGGGGGTCTCTGCAACATTCAGAGAAAACAAAATCAGACAGTGGTCAGAGAATTCCACCTCAACAACAGAGACTGCTGACGAGATGGCTTCCTCCTTTAAATAAAACCTGTCTATTCTAGACCTGCTCTCACCTCTATAATAGGTGAACCCCTCGTGGCCTGGGGTGTGTCGGATGTGGACATCCACCAGGCGAGCTTCGCTAGCTATGCTATTAAGTGCGATGCTATAATAAGTCAGCTTACCTAGGGAGCCTCCCCTGTCACGGGTCCTCGTGACTGCGTTAAAGTCACCCCCAAAGATCATCTGCCGACTGGTAAAAAGGTACGGCTTGATCCTCGTAAAGAGATCCTTGCGGTCCCGCTTGGTTTGGGGAACGTAGATGTTGATTAGACGAAGCTCTTGTCCCTTCATAAGAACATCCAGGATCAGGCACCTCCCTATTTCTAACTCGATAACCCGTCGGCATTCAACCGCTGCGGTAAAAAGTACCGCCACTCCGCTATATGGCTCAGCCGCAAGAGACCAGTAAGATGGACCAGACCTCTATTCCCTCTTTGCCTTATGCACAGCGGCCAAATTTGTCAGCCTGGTCTCTTGCAAAAACAAAATGTCGGCTTCAACGCGGCCGAGAAAATCAAAGGCCTCAAATCTAGCCATATCAGACGTAATGCTGGCAACATTAATGGATGCCAGCGTTAACGGAGCGGGTGCTGCCATTACTGGTGATTGAGTTAGATGGCTTTCTTCTTCCCACCCTTCTCGTCAGGGTCTGAGGATGACCCCTTGTCACTTTTTTTGCTTATTGAGAGGTCCATAGCAAGGGGCTCCTCGACCCTGTCCTCCTTGCCGCCGGGCTCCAGGCCAGCCCTTCCCTTGGAAGTTACTGAAGAGGAAGACTCAGCGCCCCCTGTTGGCCTCACCTTTGTCCTAGTTACCTGACTGTCTGCCTCCTCCTCCAAAGAGGAGAGAGTTTGGAACCTATTGGAGAGCTCGACAGGAGGAGAGTTAGGATTACCTTCCTGCCTCTGGCCTCGTGAAGGAAATGTTTTCTTTTCCCTCGTTTTACCTTCCCAGTGGCCTGCTTGCAGTTTTTCTTTCACCATTCCTTGTCATCCTCACCCACACTTGCATAGTGGGAGAAATCTGAAGAAGTGTCAGCCTCCTCCCTCTGGATCCTCCTGACCTCCTCATCCAATTCCCTGTCCCCTAGAGCCTCAGCTACATGATTTGCATCTGGAGCAGGGGCCAGCATTGACCCACCTGCCACCTGAGTTTCCACCAGCTCCCTGCTCCTTCTGCGCTTTTCTTGGCGCCTCAGCTTGGCAGCTCCAGCATGCTTGTTCCTCCTTGGCTCCTGGGCTCCATTGCCTCTGCTGGTGCCCTCTCCCGCAGAGGCAACCTCACGGCTCTCCTCCACTGGGGCGACAACCGCATTGGCGAAAGAGCGTGGACAGCGACTGAATAGGTGACCGAGGTCACCACACAAGTGACACCTAATCTCTGCACAAGATGCCGCAAGATGACCTACCTCGCCACACAGAGCGCACTTGATGACTTTACAGGCGGCACTCAAATGTGTGGGGTTGCCGCACTTGTGACAAAGCTTTGGTTACCCCTGGTAGAAGGCCAAGATACGATCCCGACCGAGGAAGGCCGCAGATGGTATGTTGGCCACCGAGTTCCCTGAACGCTTTAGTTTCACCATAAACGTCCAGGCTCCAGACCAGATGCCGTGTTCTTCCCGGTTCTTATTGGGCATGTCTACCACCTCACCATAATGACGTAGCCAAGTCATTATATCATAGCAAGAGAGGGACTCGTTACGAGTCAAAATGGTCACTCTGTTGACTCCAGTCTGGCGGGTTACCACTTGTGCAGGAAAACTGCGCCAGCCAGGCTCGTCATTCATCAACTCATAGTTCCCCCAAAAGAGCTCAAGGCCCTCTGGGTGAACAAAGCTGATGTTGAACTCAGACGTGCCATAAGGATGGATCAGGGCATAGATGTCATTCGTCCTGAACTCCATCTTCAGCAGAAGCTCTACCACCTTACTCCTTGAGGGGCATGCGTCATTGCCTCTCCACTGAAGATGGGCCACATTCCTACGGCCGATGTCCTGCCCGGTTGTTGGCAGGGACCATACGGTCTCTCCCCTTTGCTCTCGGAAGGCACCGAGTCCATGTCTCTCTATCTATAGAAACAAAGCCACTACTCTACCCCCTACATTCATCGAGCTCTCCCCCCTCCTCAAGGCCTCCAGGAGGAACTGCTGCAAAACACTGTCCCCAGAGCCCAAAGACAAGGAGGACGCCTCTCCCCTCCCTCCAGCAGCGACACTAGCATAACTTCTACCAGATGTTGTCGCCACTGGAGGGGCGATTGGATCCTGACCCACCCCCTGACTACCTTCCGAAGCCCCACCCACCTGCACACAAGATGGCGTACTAACCGGGCAACCGGGGGCACCTGGAGCTCCCAGGGTCCCTGCAGGAACAGGTACAGCAGGGACAGGGGCAGGAGGGGTACCAACAGCCACATCCATTACCTCACTCACCTCTCCATTAGCTGCTGGACCAGGACCCATATTACTTTTACCATTATCTTTCCCTTTTTGCCCAGAGGGCAAGTCCATGGCACCTCCGGTGGGTGGCTGGAGATGCACACCAGCAGCTTCCGTGTCTGGCCTTTCAACATTTCTCTTGGTTATGGTGGCTGTAGCTCCGCCCACCTTAGCCTCTCTCGGAGTTGTAGTTCCTCCAACTTTACTTCCCACAACAGGCGGATGTTTACCATGGGTGGGAGGATCGGCAGACCCGGCCAACACGCTCTGCACCCCCTCTGCACCCGAAAGGCGCTTTAGGGACACAGGGGGGACAGCTAAGCCACCACAGGTAGGACCTGGCGCCGGATCACGCCCCCCTCCCACTGGGGCGTGACCAACAGCACCAGCACCTCTGGATTGACCGCGACCCTTCTCTTTCCCAACGCTCTTCTCCACCTCCTTTACTCCTCCATTCCCACTACTAGCACAAGCGGGCTTGGAGTTTTGGGCCGCATTAACCCTCTCTTCCCCAGTCCACTGCACCGGATCCACCACAGAGCCCCGGACTAGGAGCTCAGGGTTACCACTGTTATCGGACCACACCGGTACCGATCTGATGACCTCGTTGCCAGGTGCCAAATTGGTAGATATGGAAGCCTGTGATGAGAAGATTTGCTAGCAATTATCTATCAGGGTGCCCACCCACTGGCGTTTTTTTTCACTGCGAAATTCGCAGTTTTTTTTTTTTTCTGCAGGGGGTCTATGGGACTTGTAATGTAAAAATCGCGATCGCGCAAAATCGCGATTTACCGCGATATCGCGATTTTGCGTGATCGTGATTTTAGCTTTGCATGTCCCATAGCCCAAAGACCCCTGCAGAAAAAAAAAAACGCTGCGAATTTCTCAGCAAAAAAACGCTAGTGGGTGGGCACCCTCAATAGCATAAAATCACTCCATGTTATGTCAAGACACTTCTCCATGAGAACTCAATGAATTCTACTTTATTATCAACATTACCAACTCTTATACAGGAAGAAGAAGGCGTATACAAAGTTACTTGGTACAAAGATTAGTGTTACATAGGTGATTATTGATCATAAGGCTTATTGACATCTACCAAATAGTCTCAAAGCTCTTAAGGCCCGTCTCAGACATAGAAATTACTTAAGTCAGGATATTGCTGTTGCATTAGACACTATTTCTGCTATCGCTGTGTGTCTTCTCTGGTAACATAGCTTAGCTTTATTTAATTTGTCTGTTGACTTCTTATCTTAAAATCCTAGTCACTAGCACTACAAAGTATAGGTTTTAGTCTTCTATTTAAGGGTCAATAGTCCAATACAAGGTAAGAATCATACACTTACTGCATTTTGAAACTAACACTTTATATTCCACGACACCACCCTGGTTTGACTTTGCAGCCAAACCAGAGTGCTTGGTGACATAAACAAACTTTTCTTGAATATATGTTTTTTCCTTTTTCCTCTTCTTCTTGCTAGATGTTTCTAGGGGCAGATCTTTTCCAAAGTAGAAGGACTGCAGCATCTCTGGGGACTCTTGCAGCTGAATCTGCCGCATTATTAGCGCCTTCTCTCCACTGCTGCTGCAGCTGTCTTCAGAGTCCTCCAGGTCAGATTCGCCGGATGTGGGGGGCAGTCTGATCTGTTCAACTGGGAGGCTGGGCCCAGTAGTCCCACCTGGCAGTGGCGATTGCCGCTCACCAGAACACCCAGCTCTCCCATCCTGAGCACCATCGGATTCTCCTGAGCTGCTGCCATTTTGCTAAACCTCTCATCGTTTAACAGTTTCTCTTTGAAAGGTCCACTTGTTTCCAGTATCCTCTCCCTTTCTTTCTCATAAAAGTCTATAGCCTCCTCACAGGCTTTAATCTGCCGTGATATGGCTAATTTCCTGGTGCGGGATCTGGCTCGCTCTGCATCATAGTGGGAAACGTGCAGCTCCTGCCTATATTTATACAGCTGCCTCCCGACATGCCCATAGTCCTTCATATATTTGGCAATACAGGTTGCCACATCCGTCGCCGACTCGCCCACCTTGCGATCAGCCCAACTTGCCTGCGTATTCTGTTTTGCCGCATGGTCCTCCACTTTCTTTTTCTGGCTGCGAGTCACCTTAGGCTCCTCCAGGGGAGTCAGGGTGACATTGCTGCCACCCCGAGCAGATCTTCTCCCCTCCTGGGGTGCAGTCCTCCCTCCCCCTGACCGAAGTCGGAGGGAGGAGGTCCGGGACTCCATAGCTGGAGCAAGCCCAGCACCTGTAGTGTTTTCTGGGTAACTTTTCCTCTTACTGGTGACCACACCCTGTATCTTGCAGAGCTCTCACACACCCAACCTACTCCAGAGATGCGCTCACTATTCTGCTGGTGGAGTCACTGTGTACATACATTACTTATCCTGTACTGCTCCTGAGGTACATCCTGTATTATACTCCAGAGCTGCACTCACTATTCTGCTGGTGGAGTCACTGTGTACATACATTACTTATCCTGTACTGCTCCTGAGGTACATCCTGTATTATACCCCAGAGCTGCACTCACTATTCTGCTGGTGGAGTCACTGTGTACATACATTACTTATCCTGTACTAATCCTGAGTTACATCCTGTATTATACTCCAGAGCTGCACTCACTATTCTGCTGGTGGAGTCACTGTGTACATACATTACTTATCCTGTACTGATCCTGAGTAACATTCTGTATTATACTCCAGAGCTGCACTCACTATTCTGCTAGTGGAGTCACTGTGTACATACATTACTTATCCTGTACTGATCCTGAGTTACATCCTGTAGATCTTTTATTATAAAAGTAAAAAACACAACAAAGACAAACTGTAACAATAATAACCATATAAAGCAATATAAGGCCCTTCCCCCACAGTCCGTGATCCATAAACAAAGTAAATGTCCATATCCGGGTTTCCTCCCCGCCGTACACACCCACACACATACACACTCTACATATAACACAATATACAACTATATACCTAAAATATAAAACTAAGGAAACTATAACTACATAAACCCTGTAAACTATAACTCCAGGTCCAGCCGTACCGCACTGTACCCACACAGAACAAAACTTAAGCAATAACATAAACACAACATAAATAACTGAAATAGCAACATAAATAAGCAAATTCAAACAGAAAGACTGAGCCAACTGGCATAAAACTAACTAAAAAATTTTTTTTTTTTTTTTTTGGGGGGGGGGGGGGGGGGTTGGTCCCCAGTGCAGCTTGGGGGCCAAGCCTGCTCCATCAGTCCGTGCCCAGAGTTCTTAGTTCAGGACGTGCCAAGCCACACCAGGGGTTTTTTTTGGTTTTTTTTTATAAATACCACACAGTGCCCGCCGCAGCCTGGGGGCCATGCCCGCTCCACCAGTCCGTGCCCAGAGTTCAATGTTCGAGACGTGCCAGGCTACGGCTCAAGGCGTGAATCCCACTCCCCCCAACTCCCCCACCCAACCTACCTACCACCCAAAACGTGAATATATACAATATATACAAAACCATAATACACTCCAATACCAACATGCGTAATATATACTATATACATAACCTGAAAGCCTAAGATCGGCTCTCCTGCAGCCCTACTTCATTTCATTTTGCCCAAATCAAAACAAAAAGCTTCATGGTGCACTCACAACCCCCCACCAGGATTGGAGGTGATAAGCCGGGCACAGACATCACAATGTACTATCCCTTGAATTTAAAAACAGGTCTCCCTATTCTCTCCCTAATTTGCCCTAGACTGTCCTTAGTCTGCCCCTCAGTCTGACCCTTCATGGAAACCTGTCCCTGCCCTATCCCTCCTCTCTCCCTATCCTGTCCCTATTCTCTCCCTACTCTTCCCCTAGAAAATTAAGAAACCACTGTCCCTAACGAAATACAAGCCCTCTCCATAGGAGAGAAGTCTTAGATGTGCCCAGCCTCTCATACTCCAAAGAACGCACCTTCACCAGGTCACCCAGGATGTTCCTACAGACCGTATCCACGGGGAGGACTTTCAGCTCCGTCGAGATTAAACACCGTGCACTCCAGATGTGGAACCTGACCACTAGGCTAACTAGGAATAAAGTGCAGCGGTCCCTGCCACCAAGACCTCTGAAGGCTCCATAAGCCCACTCCGCATAGGAGAGGTGTGCCAGCTGACGCCAGCCTATGGAGACCCCTACCCGTTGGTATACCTCTGTATTAAAGGGGCACTGAAGCAGGAAATGCTCCATGCTTTCCAGCACATCGCTGCACTCCTGACGGGGGCAACCCCTGTCAATCAGAGGCCTGCTCTTCAAGTTACCCCTTACATACAGTCTCCCGTGAAAGCAGCGCCAAGCCAAGTCCCAAAACTTCACGGGGACACGGGTTGAATTCAGTAAACGTTACCCCTCCCTCCAGGTCCCGACTTGGGCAGTCCTTGAGCGCCAGGGGCTTCTGGAAATTGGTCAACAGGACTCTTTCGTCGAGGAGCCTCCTCGTCAGAGTCCTGATCTCCCACATCCCCAGACCCCACCGGCGTATCACCTTCAGAACCAAGGTAGCGTAAGCCGGGAGATATCCATGCTGCGTGCGAAGGTCCTTCACTCGCCCTCCTGTCTCCCATTCCTGGAAGAAGGGCCGAAACCATCCCCGGCAGGAGTAGACCCACAGAGGAGCCCTTTCTTGCCAGAGGTTGCCTATGTTGATCTTAAAAAAGGTGTCTACAAGAAACACCACGGGGTTGACCATAGATAACCCCCCTAGTCTCCTCGTGCGGTATGTAACATCTCTCCTGATCAGGTTCAACCTATTCCCCCACAACATTAGGAAGAACAGGTTGTAGACCCGGGTCCAGAGAGGTTCTGGCAAAATGCATACGCTGCCCAGGTAGATGAATAAAGGGAGCAGGTATGTTTTGATCAGGCTAACTCTTTCCCGAAGGGTCAAAGACCAACCCTTCCACTGGTTTACCTTCTGAGTGGCACCATCCAGCCTGTCTACCCAATTTTGCATGGGGTAATCCCCCTGGCCAAATTTGATGCCAAGAACTTTTGCTGAAGTCTGGGGCACCGGAAGAGTGTCCGGGAGATCAAACACAGGATCCCCCCTTCCTAACCAGAGACTTTCGCACTTATCCCAGTTGACTCTGGACCCGGATGCCTCTGAGTAGGCATCCACCTCCGACACCACAAACTCCGCCTCCTCCCTTGAGGATACGAAGAGCATGACATCATCGGCGTATGCCACTGCCCTCAGGGTAGCCTCCGGCACCGCCCGGTCCATCCCGACCCCTGCTATAGGTCCACGATCAACCCTCCTAAGAAAGGGATCTATCGCAAACACATACAACAGGGGACTTAGAGGACAGCCCTGACGGACACCGGAACCCACCTCAAAAGGGCGGCCAAGCCAACCGTTCACCAGCGGGAAAGTCTCAGCCCCTGCATACAATGTTCGCAGCCAATCAACAAACCCCACTGGCAGGCCATATCTCAGAAGGACTGACCAGAGGTACTCGTGATTAACCCGATCAAACGCTTTGGCCTGATCCAAGGACAGCAAGTACCCCTCCCAGTGACCAGCCCTACCCTGCTCCACTGCCTCCCGGACACCAAGAACAGCGCTAAAGGTGCTACGGCCTGGAACAGAGCAATGCTGGGCCCCCCGAGAGGAGCTGGGGTGCAAACTTGACCAACCGATTAAACAGCACTTTTGCCAGAACCTTCCTGTCCGTATTGAGAAGCGCTATGGGACGCCAGTTCTCAATACGGCTCGAGTCTTTACCCTTTGACAGAAGGATCAAAGCTGACCTCCTCATTGACTTTGGCAGAGTGCCCGAGGAAAGACACTCATTTAATACCTCCATCAAGAGGGGACTCAAGAGGTCCTTGAAGGTCTTATAATACTCGGATGTTAGTCCATCCGGTCCTGGCGATTTTTTGAGCCGGAGCCCATCAATCGCCAGTTTAACTTCCTCTATTCTGATCTCTCCTGTCAAAACATCAAGAGAGGTGTCTACCCCCGGCTCAGGGACAGTTTCAGCCAGGAAAGCCGACATCACTTCCGAATCTAGATCCCTCTTTCCCAAGAGTTGCGAGTAGTAGGATCTGACGACCTCCAGAATCCCTGATCTGGATCGATTCAGGGATCCTGTACTATCGATCAGTCCAGTGACCACTTTACTATTCACTGACATCCTACAGTTTCTGTAAGGGTCGGGCGAGCGGTACTTCCCGAAATCCCTCTCAAAATCCAAGGATGCGTGTCTATCGTACTGGCACTTCTTGAGCAAAGATTTCACTCTGGAGATCTCCTCGCGGCTACCTCCAGTCGAAACGAGATGTTCGAGTTTCCTCCTCAGGCCGTTGTACAGGCGGTACCTGTCCAGGCATCTGAGGTTGGAGAGCTCTCGGAAGAACCTTGCCGCCCTCCTCTTGAACATCTCCCACCACTCTGACTTACTGCTACAGAGATCCAGTAATGGTACCTGGCTCTGCAGAAAATCCTCAAAGGACTGTCTTATCTCTGCTTCCTCCAGGAGTGATGAATTCAGTCTCCAAAAACCTCTGCCCATCCGGGGGGTCTCTGCAACATTCAGAGAAAACAATATTAGACAGTGATCGGAGAATTCCACCTCAACAACGGACACTGGTGAAGAGATGGCTTCCTCCTTCAAATAAAACCTGTCTATTCTAGACCTGCTCTGACCTCTATAATAGGTGAACCCCTCGTGGCCTGGGGTGTGCCGGATGTGGACATCCACCAGGCGAGCCTCGCTAGCTATACTATTAAGTGCGACGCTGTCAAAAGTCAACCGCCTGTCTCCAGAGCCTCCCCTATCGCGGGCTCTTGTGACTGCATTAAAGTCACCTCCAAAGACAACTTGGCGGCTGGTAAAAAGGTAGGGCTTGATCCTCATAAAGAGACTCTTCCTGTCCTTTTTTGACTGGGGACCATAGATGTTGACAAGTCTTAATTCTTGTCCCTTCATGAGGACATCTAAGATCAGACACCTTCCCATTTCTAATTCAATAACTCGTCGGCATTCAACCGCTGCGGTAAAAAGTACCGCCACTCCACTATACGGCTCGGCCGCAAGAGACCAGTAGGAAGGGCCTGACCTCCACTCCCTTTTTGCTTATGTATGGCTGCCAAATCAGACAGCCTGGTCTCCTGCAAAAATAAAATGTCGGCTTCAACGCGGCCGAGAAAATCAAAGGCCGCAAATCTAGCCGTATCAGACTTAATGCTGGCAACGTTAATTGATGCCAGAGTCAGCGGAGTGGGTGCCGCCATCATGAGTGATTAAATTAGACGGCTTTCTTCCTCACACCCGCTTCCTCGGGGTCAGAGGAAAGCCCCTTGCTTCTTTTTTTGGACACAGATGTGTCCATAGCAGGGGATCCCCTGACCCCGTCGTCCTTGTTTCCAGGTTCCAGAGTAGCCTCCACCCCGGAAGGAACTATGCCTTCACGAGGTGGAGACTCAGCGCCCCCTGTTGACCCTTCCTTTGCCCTAGGAACCTTGCCCTCCGCCTCCCCCTCAGAAGAGGAGGAAGAGATGTCTCGGAGGGCTCGGAACCTATTGGAGAGTCCAACTGGAGGTGAGCAGGCTTTTCCTTCCAGTACTTGGCCCGGGGTGGGAGAAGATCTTGAATCCCCCCTTCGTTTCCTCCTCGTGGCACCTAGCTTACGCCGTTTCTCTAGCTACCTCTTGCCTTCCTCATCCACACTTTCGCAGTGAGAGGAATCTGCAGAGTTGGTCTCCTCCCTCTGGATCCTCCTGTCCTCCTCATCTAAATCGCTGTCCCTCAAAGCCTCAGCCGCGAGATTTGCTTCTGGAACAGGGGCCACCATCGACCCACCTGCTGTGGGTGCTCCTGTCAGCTCCCTGCTCCGTCTGCGTTTCTCCTGACGCCTCTGCTCCGCAGGCGTCTTTTGCCGGTTCTTCCCTGGCTCCTGAGCTCCTCCACCTCTGCTGGTCCCCTCACCCCCAGAGGCCACATCATGACCCCCATCCGTAGGTGCTGAGACCGCATTGGCAAAGGAGCGCGGACAGCGACTAAATGGGTGACCGAGGTCACCACACAGGTTACACCTAATCTCCGCACAGGAGGCGGCTAGATGACCCAGACCCCCACACAGGGCGCACTTCAAGGTCTTACAAGCGGCGCTCAAGTGTGAGGGGTCGCCGCACCTGTGGCAGAGCTTCGGCTGCCCCTGGTAAAAGGCCAAGATACGATCCCTGCCGAGGAAGGCTGCAGAAGGTATGTGTGCCACTGAGTTACCTGAACGTTTCAGCTGGACCATGAACGTCCAGGCCCCAGACCATATGCCGTGCTCATCCCTGTTCTTTTTTGGCATCTCCGTCACCTCTCCGTACCTACTGAGCCACGTCATGATGTCAAAGCAAGAAAGTGAATCGTTACGAGTCAAAACGGTCACCTTCTTGATACCGTTCTGGCGAGACACCACCTGGATGGCAAAGTCTCGCCAGCCGGGCTCGTTTTTCACCAGCTCGTAATTCCCCCAGAAGATTTCTAAGCCCTCTGGGCGAACGAAGCTGATGTCAAACTCAGACGTGCCGTAAGGATGGATCAGGGCAAAGATGTCAACTGCCCTGAAGCCCATCTTCAGCAGAAGCTCCACTACCCTTGCCCTCGGGGGGCATGCATCATTGCCTCTCCAACGAAGACGGACCACATTCCTACGACCTGCGTCCTGCCCGGGTGTCGGTAGGGACCATACGGTCTCCCCCCTTTGCTCTCGGAAGGCACCCAAGCCATGTCTCTCTTTCCAGAGAGATAGATCCACCTCTCTTCCTCCAACTGTGATTGTACTCTCCCCCATCCGTAAAGCCTCCAGGAGACGCTGTTGCAAAGCGCTCTCCCTAGAGCCTGGAGACAAGGAGGACCCCTCCCCTCCAGCGGCGACACTGGCATAACTCCTGCCAGTTGTTGTCGCCGCTGGAGGGGCGACTGGAACCTGTGACCCCCCCGGCCTATCCACCTTATCCCCTGGGCCTCCAGATCCGAAGGCCCAGAACCTGCAAAGAATTGTTTACTCTCGGCGTTGTCCCTCACATCCACCACACGCTCTCGCACATCCATACCCGGATCTACCACTTTTATTCTCGGATCATGTGGTCCATGGGTCCTGACCTCTCCGGAGGTAGATGGTAAAGCCTCCGGACTTTTGCTTGTGTTTTTACTTTTTCCTTTTTTCTTTTTTGCCTCCGCATCACTGGAGGCGCGGGATCCGGCCTGACTTACTCCCAGATTATGGGAGACCCCTGATTTTAGGTCCGCAGCCCCCTCCGCATCACAGGCAGCACTTGCTGCATTAGTGGCACCGCTGCCACCCTCCTTGCCGTTACCCCGACCTGCATCTGTACTGGCCTTTACTGCGCCTTTCTTACTGACCTCCTTGCTCCTGTTACCAACTAACACAGGGACAGGGGGTCTGACCAGCTGGGCCCTTTTCTCCCCAACTCCCTGCTCCAGGCCCACCACAGAGTCCGAGCCAGGGGGGTTTTTGGGGTCAGAACTCTGATCCGACTTTGCAGCCAGGTCAGTCCTCACGGGAACTTTGACAAACACAAGCTTTTCCTGCAGCTTAACAGGTTTCTTTTTCTTTTTCTTTATCTCTACATCCTCCTCCGGCATCTCATTGCCAAACATGAAGCCCCCAATATGCAGAGAGGCTTCTGGCTGTGGGGTCTTCTGCACTTGTAGCCTTCCTGTGTTTCCCTCCACCTCTGATTCCCCTGAGGTAGATGGCAGTCCAATTTCCTCAGGCAACAGCTCTCTGGAACTTGTAGTGCCACTGGGTGTTGGTACTAGCTCTTGTGAGCATACAGGCTGCTCCTCCAGGGTCTCCTGCACATCCTCAAACAATTCCTCATCTGAGGCTTCATCATTGCTTGACTCGCTTTGCTCCTGGCCACTGCACCTTGCCGCCATCTTTGCAAACCGGTCATCATTTATTATTTTTTCCTTAAAGGGACCGCTCTCCTCCAGTATTTTCTCCCTCACCGCTTCCCACATTCTAATGCAGTCCTTGCATTTCTTTATTGCCCTTCTGGCTTCTGCCTTTCTGTCCTTAGAAGCATTTTGCTCCATGATCAGCTTGGCATCGCGCACCTTCCCTTTTTGCATGACCAACATTTTTCCAGCAAAGTTATAGTCATTAATACTCTTAGCCAGCCTGGAGGCCAGCTCAATCACTGATTCCTCCTTCTTTCTTTCGCTCCACTTACCCATGCTTGCCAGGGTCTGCGGCTCACCTGCTCTCCTGCGGGTCTGGCTGCGGGTCACAATCTCACTCCCTGCGCTATCAGAAGCCGCCGTGCTGACAAATGGTGCCACGCTGCTGCAGCCACGACCAGGTCCAAGTCTCTTCTTACCTCCAGCAGAAGCTCCTGTTTTCCTGCGTGCTGCTGGCTTCTCCGGCACCAGTGGCAAACTTTCTTTCGGCATTGCTGATGCCAGCAATGCCTTCACTTCCCTCCCTCCCCCCGAGTGGCCCCGGGGGGAGGAGGTGCGGGACTCCATATCCAACAAAGCCCAGAAAAGTGCACCTTCTCTGGGATCCAAGCTCAGCAAACCTTCCTTCTCAGACCACACCCTGGAAGTTGCAGAGCTTAACCAGCACACACCCAACTCCAGAAGCTGCACTCACTATTCTGCTGGTGGAGTCACTGTGTACATACATTACTTATCCTGTACTGATCCTGAGTAACATTCTGTATTATACTCCAGAGCTGCACTCACTATTCTGCTAGTGGAGTCACTGTGTACATACATTACTTATCCTGTACTGATCCTGAGTTACATCCTGTATTATACCCCAGAGCTGCACTCACTATGCTGCTGGTGGAGTCGCTGTGTACATACATTACTTATCCTGTACTGATCCTGAGTTACATCCTGTAGATCTTTTTTATTATAAAATTAAAAAAACATAACAAGGGCATAAACATCGCTCCGAAAACATAAACATATAACAAAACCAAACTGAAACCTGCCTTAATTCAGGGAAAACAAAGGGGGCCATCTGGTCCAAACTAATCCCCCACCACACTACAGACCGCACTCACTCACACTTAGCAATACACATAACACCCCCTGACAGAAATGATATATACAGAACCATAAAACACAACCCACAGGATCCAGTCAGAAATGAAACAAGGACCCGAGAAACAACAATAACAATTACCTAACAATAATAATAAACCGTTTTTTTTTTTATTAAATTTTTTTAAAAATTTTATATACAAACCACCACACACCTGTTAGGGTCAAACTCAGACCGTTGAGCTGATGCTGTCTGCTTCCGAATTAGTTTTTAGATGTGAGTACTCAGACGACACAAATGGACACCATGGGGGTTGCCATGAGTGAAGTGAAAGTTTATTCAAAGAGTTTACAGCTATAGAAGATTTTTGCTGACGTAGTTATTTGATTACTGCGCATGCCCCAGGCATGCCCAAGGCCACTAGACATCTGCAGATTTTTAATGAACAATATGTATCTTTCAAAGACGTCTCCTACATGAACAATACATCAATGTCCAGTGACAACTGTATCAAAACATAATGTCCTTGGACGCGCTTCTTAGAAGGGAGTGAGTCTCTCAAGGATGAAAACACATGAGAAAAAAAACTGATAAGGCATATGGGAACAGATTCAGGGTCATATAGCCAGAACAGGATAGATAAGAAGTAAGCTTCGAAAATAAAGAAATTAAATGTATTTTATTCTAAGAGAAGGGAAAATCTAGAATTAACCCCTCACATTCCCCCATTTTGGACATGGAGTCAAGACAAGTATGACTCCTAGTCCATAAACACGTGATTCATATCGGCGAAGAGAAAGCTTTTTCAGTACAATTAGAAATACATGAAATTATAACCTTAATTGCTATACAAATGCATGATAAAATCATCACAACTTGTAATATACTTTGTAGAATCCCCATGAACCAACCTCCTAAACCAGAAAACCAATTGACAGGGTTCAAAGAACTAAATGTGTTACCCCACCAGCTATCTCTGGTTTCTGAGTTTCCATTTGTCCATGCAAACAGTCCTTTTGACGGAACAGGAACAGCCGAGAAAGGAAAACCAGTGACACCAGGTGTGTGTACAAGTCCAACAGTACTTGGTGGTGTGTAACAAGGTGGTTCTGGGCATTGTCCTTTTGCACCCTCTCACAAGGGTGAAGCATGGAGTGAGTAGTCCAAAAGTCCATCAATAAACAAAATGTCCTTCATTTTCCTTCTCATGGGGGGGGGGGGGGCAAAGGTAGGGCGTGAAAAGTCCATTAGTCCCAAAACAAACAACAATTCCTTCAACCTTTACCAAAGCAGGTGCGATCAGCAGGACTCAATAGGGCCCCTCGAGTCTGGGCTCTAGGGATTTCCAGACAAGCCTCTTTACGACCACCCAGTTTCCAGGTTGTAGGGAGTGAGATCCCTCTGGGTTGTCTGGGTCTGGAATGGGAGAAAAAGACTAGATTCTGGGTTACCATTAGTTGGTCACACAGGTGCTTTACATATCCGGCTACTATGTCATAGCCCTGCTGTAGGGCCTGTGGATGATACAGCCCTAATCTTGGCATAGAGCCAAACAACACTTCTTTTAACTTAAGCGTACCATTTAGTCTTTTAACTTTGCCCCATATCTGCAGGTTACCTCATTCATCAGCTCCTGTTGATTACCTGCTTATTTACTTTGGTAACAGGGTAGGTCTCCGACCTGAAAATACATCAACAACAACAAGCACGTATTCATACTTCCCAACAAGTGGGAGCTGAGTGTAGTCAATTTGCAATCCCTGAAATGGGTAGAGTGGTCTAGGCAAGTGGTATGTGGCAAATTTACTTCTGCCCTGTTGCTTACGGCAAAGATCATGCAAAATTGGACAAATGATGATGCAGCAGCTACAGAAAACCCAGGAGCCACCCGTCCTTGTTCAAGCGTCGACATCATTGCTGCTTTGAACGGGGTGCTGGATGAGGCGAGCATCGCCACCATGCTAAAGGAGGTGCTGAAAGGCCTGGAGTACCTGCATAAGAACGGACAGATCCACAGGGATGTTAAGGCTGGAAACATCCTCCTGGGTGAAGACGGCTCCGTGCAGATCGCAGATTTCGGCGTCAACGCGTTTCTAGCCACAGGAGGCGAGATCATCATGAATAAAGTCAGAAAGACCCTTGTGGGCACACCATGCCGGACGGCACCGGAGGCGACGGAGCAGGCCAGAGGACACGACCTCAAGGCGGACATCTGGAGCCCCGGTAGGTGTGTCTTTCCGTGCATTATCTGGGCCATCATGGGGCACAGGGACCGTGGTGGGCAAGTTCTGTTGACTGTTCGCCATTCACCGTCCCATTTTTGCTGCTCCCATATTAAGTCCATTTGTCTTTTTCTTCCTTGCTGGCTTGTAACTGTAAAGTCTTTAGCATATCCAAGTTTTTATCAAAGTCCAAAGTTTATATCAAAGTCCAAAGTTTGTATAAAAGTCCAAAGTTATTGTTAAATTCTTTTTTTCTTTTCTTCCATGGCTTGAGGCCGCTGCCTTTGCTGTGTGGTCTGTGATGACGTTGCCTCTTGTTTCTCTGCTGTAGGAATTGGTGTGAGCTTTCCACTTTGTCAGGTAGGAGTAAGTAGGGCCTCCGTGAGACTCTGTACTGCTGCACCATTCTTAATTGGCTGTCCTGCTGAGGTAACAAGCTGTCTGGCCTTCCATGTTAGGCCGTAGTCATGAGCTATGCCAAATGCATACCGGGAGTCAGTGTAAATGTTTGCAGTCTTACCTTCTACCACTCTACATGCCTCAGTGAGGGCCTGTAATTCCGCTTCCTGTCCTGGGACATGCGGAGGCATTCTGCTTTTAGGACATCTTGTTGCGTGACCACTGCATATCCAGTGTGGAGTCATCAATCACCCCTGGTACCATCTACAAAAACAACTCAAAATATGCATTATTAACAAGGGCTTTTAGTTGACATAAAGAAGAGACAGTGTCTGCAATTGCATCTTCCTGAACATGTGCCAGGGGGTACTGACGGACCAAGGGGGCTAAGAGCTTGTTCCTCTGCGTGCATAAGAGTGAGGACAGGGAGAGGTGTCGCTTGGTCTGCTGCCATCCGACATAAGGTCGGGTGACTTTCAGACCCGGGGTGTATACGAGCCTCACCTGGACAGGTGAAGTTTGATACAACATCCCAAGGGTCCCATCACGTCAATTCTCAATATGCTTTCAGGACCTTCCAGCACAAGGAAGCGCGTGAGGTATCGTGACCCTTTAAACATTACCTCAAGCGGTTCAGTTTCTGCCAGCTGAATTGGCACTTCTGAAACCCCTTGCACCAATTACCGCTAGACAATCAGGCTGGTATTCAAGTTCAAATAGATCATAACCTTGTTGTAAGAAGGAAAAGAAAAAAATTTAAAAATAGCTGACCTGCAATACCTAGATCACCTATATCTTCCCTCCCCCCCCCCCTTTGAACTAGGGTACTTAATTGGAAGGGTAACCGAGTTCAAAGTAGTAGCAACAGTGAGAAGAATGACAAGAGCACATTGTAGCTGAATTTGACGGGCCAGAAATAAGTGCTTGGGTTGCACTTGCGTGTATATGCTCCGGATGTCATGGGGGGGGGGGGGGTAAGGACCACTAAGGGGGGGGGGGTTAGTTCAATACCAACCCCGAAGATTTGTTAACCATTGCCTGTACTGCTGCCACCGCACAAACACATGAGGGAGCTCCTCGAGCCACTGGATACAGCTTCATGGAGTAGCATCCAGGTGGCCGTGGATGTCCTCTGTGCTTTTGTGTCAATACTGTCACCTGGCCAGAAAATTCAGTACAGAAAAGAATAAATGATAAAGTATAAAAGGGTGAGAAATGAGCTTCAGGGGTAGAGAGAGAGAGAGAGAGAGAGAGAGAGAGAGAGAGAGAGAGAGAGAGAGAAGAATGATTGAAAGGCAGTCATAGAGTAGTTGTATAAGAGCGGAAACAAAGTGGACCCATGGGCGGCAGTATGAAAACAAGGCCCAGAAAGGTGCGGAGTTTGGCAGCAGGTGCAAGTACAGGTATGGCCGTCTGCACGTTTCTTCTTTTTTTTTTTTTTTTTTTACAGAACATTCTCTCAGAAGCAGTATAACTGTGACTTGTAGGCAGGCTTCCAAATTATCAGCACACAGCGCCTACATCACACATTAAAGGGGTTGTCTCGCCGCAGCAAGTGGGTCTATACACTTCTGTATGACCATATTAATGCACTTTGTAATGTACATTGTGCATTAATTATGAGCCATACAGAAGTTATAAGAAGTTTTTCACTTACCTGCTCCGTTGCTAGCGTCCTCGTTCCCATGGAGCCAACTAATTTTCGCCGTCTAATGGCCAAATTAGCCGCGCTTGCGCAGTCCGGGTCTTCTTCTGTTCTCAATGGGGCTCCGTGTAGCTCCGCCCCGTCACGTGCCGATTCCAGCCAATCAGGAGGCTGGAATCGGCAATGGACCGCACAGAAGCCCTGCGGTCCACGGAGGGAGAAGATCCCGGCGGCCATCTTCAGCAGGTAAGTAAGAAGTCACCGGAGCGCGGGGATTCAGGTAAGCACTCTCCGGTGTTCTTTTTTAACCCCTGCATCGGGGTTGTCTCGCGCCGAACGGGGGGGGGGGGGGGGTTGAAAAAAAAAAAAACCGTTTCGGCGCGGGACAACCCCTCAACCCCTTTAACTCTCATCCGTTCATGCAGTCAAGTCTCATTCAAATATTAGTAAGAGTTCACGCAGGACGTAACACGTATGATGCAACTGTCCTCATCTTGCAAACAAATGCATTCAATCACTCCCACCCCTCCCTGGAATCAATCAAACTTTAACTGTTTGTAATACTAGAGAAGTATACCAGATTCCACAACAACCACTTGTAAAACCAATATTTTCCCATTAAAGGAACACACATTTAGCAATTATGCACACGTCCGACCAGTTACAGAACTGACATTTACACAAAGAACAGTAAAAACAGTAAGATTCACTGGATTCATTACGGGTTCTATTCTGTTCAAGCAAGCAGGGCTACTTGTCCAGTGTTCTCCGCTCTAATCTTTGGCCTTGAGAAGCACACATTCCTTCTCTGCAAATCTCACTAAACTCTGAAGGGAAGGGAGGGGTGACAAGCTCCACACAAATCAAGCATTAACCCTCTCTCTCTTACATTCTCCATTTTCAAAACCATACAATTCACACAATACATTCAATGTCTGTCTTTCTTCTATGACTTTGAATTTTATCTCTCTCTGGAACAGAACAATATCTAAGATTCTTGGAAAACAGCCAGAATATCCAGATTCCAAACCACACCAATCATTAGCAGCAACAAGTATATTTCTCTGCACAGACTATGAAACCCAGACGGCAGAGGAATAGTTAAACACATAAAAAAAGGACAAAGAAGACTAAGAGTGTAACAAAGATTAAATTACATGACAATAAGACAAACAATATTGGTTATTTGACACATAATTATCCACAGATTCTGCATGAACTTGCTTTATGTCCCAAAGGAACACAAACTATAAAAGAATTCCCTTTCTCTGACAACTGCCGTATCTACACGTGCCTCAATCCATCTATCTGACATACTTTACCCAACCTGGCTTATCTCTGAATCCTTTCGAAACTTGTTGGTCTCAGATTCCCAAAATTCTAACTTGCTTTTCTCAACAACTTGCTAGATTCTCTCTCCACGGCTAACTTGCTTTGTCTGACCTTTGCTATTTCTCTAGCTGTTCCCATATAGACATACTCCTTGCCTTGAACGTTTCTCATATTTCACGTGAATTTTGAGACAGGATTTGTAGCCCCAGTGTCAATAAGGAAGGGCACTTCTATATCTTATTATGGTTTCTATCCCTCTTCCTAGACCGGCATCTCTGATCTCCTGCATGTGTTTTTCCTCATACTGTTGCCAGAACTCATAGTTAAAGGTTCCCGCCGTTTTACCTATCTGTTTATATATTTTATAGGCTTGCCTATAGATGTCCTTCCCTTCCCCCAATCTTATTATCTCAATGGGTGTCAGGAAAGTCTGAGACCCCATTCTAACTATGGACATACCTCTCGATTTACCACTATTGTCCCTACTGCCGAGTCCGCAACTGGCAGGATACTATGGACTTTAAATCCCTTCTGCCTACGTCCGCAACGGGGCAGAATATTTGAGGGCCCTCCTGCCAAGTAAGTATTGGCAGGATATTTCTCTTCTGCGAGTCCGCAACTGGCAGAAATACTTTTGGACTTTTCAGTCCCTTCTGCCACGTCAGCGACGGGCAGGCTATTCGCAATCTATATTACGAATATATTACTACTATACTTAACGGGGATAGAGGAAGGACCACGGCTTGCCTTGCTGGGCGGCTTTTAGTAATCTTATTACAAATTACAGCTAACATTATGAGTCCGGCAAAAAGCAATACTCTTATTACAAATTACAGCTAACATTATGAGTCCGGCAAAAGCAATACTTTCTACAGCACACAGCAGACAGCATGGCAATATACACAAGGGTTCTTCCGTCTAGCACGGTTACTAAGAACACCGTAAATAACAGGCAGAAGTGTCCTATAAACATGCAGCAACTACCCATCTGTCGACACGTGGCTTGAAGACAGGGGAACTCAGATCTTAGAGTGATAAGTCAAGGGCTTACCTTACACCGGTGTTTTGTAGATCTGAGGTCCCGTGGCCTCCAGTCCGGATGGTCGGCAGGCAGGGTCGTCAGGTATCGGCTGCAGGTAAGGAGTTAACTTCTGCCCCAGGTTGGATGCGCTAAGTAATGTTAGGGTCAAACTCAGACCGTTGAGCTGATGCTGTCTGCTTCCGAATTAGTTTTTAGATGTGAGTACTCAGACGACACAAATGGACACCATGGGGGTTGCCATGAGTGAAGTGAAAGTTTATTCAAAGAGTTTACAGTTATAGAAGATTTTTGCTGACGTAGTTATTTGATTACTGCGCATGCCTCAGGCATGCCCAAGACCACTAGACATCTGCAGATTTTTAATGAACAATATATATCTTTCAAAGACGTCTCCTACATGAACAATACATCAATGTCCGGTGACAACTGTATCAAAACATAATGTCCTTGGACGCGCTTCTTAGAAGGGAGTGAGTCTCTCAAGGATGAAAACACATGAGAAAAAAAACTGATAAGGCATATGGGAACAGATTCAGGGTCATATAGCCAGAACAGGATAGATAAGAAGTAAGCTTGGAAAATAAAGAAATTAAATGTATTTTATTCTAAGAGAAGGGAAAATCTAGAATTAACCCCTCACACACCCCACCCCTACAGTGCAGCCTGGGAGCCACACCTGCATCCCAAGTCTGTGCTCAATGTCTATGTCTAGGACGAGCCAAGCTGCACCGCATACACACACTCTGCCCGCTGCAGCCTGAGGGCCCTGCCCGCACCAACAGTCCATGCCCAGTGTTCATTGTCCGGGACATGTCAAGCTACGGTTGAGGCATCAATCCCCCCTCCCCCCAATAACCCACCACCCAACCTATCTATAACCTCTTGTACCAAACTTATAATACAGTACCTCACAACAAGAACTAAGCAAAAACACACAATACTACCCAAAAGCCTAAGGTTCAATTACTTGCAGCAGTACTACTTCAGCTTTAACCTAAAACAAAACACTACTAGCGTCACACACAGCCCTCCAGCAGGACTGGATATGATAAGCCGGGCACCGATAACTAAAGAAATCTATCCCTAGGATTACTCGATCCCTAACATTTCCCTACTTCTTCCCTAAAACTTATCCTCAGATAAACTGTCCCTAGCTCTCTCTATTCTGCCCCTAAAATGACCCTACAATAGAAAAAGAAACTGTCCCTAACGAAAGACAAACCCTCTCCATAGGAGAGAGGCCTTAGTCCTGCCCAACCTCTCATAATCCAGTGAGCGCACCTTCACCAGGTCACCCAGGATGTTTCTATTCACCTCATCCGTGGGGAGGATTTTCTCTTCCGTCGACACTAAACACAGTGCATTCCAAATGTGAAACCTGACCACTAAACTGACTAGGAATAAAGTGCACTGGTCCCTACCACCAAGGTCCCTGAATGCCCCATAGACCCATTCCGCATACGAGAGGCGTGCCAACCTGGGCCAACCAATGGAGGCTCCCACCCGATTGTACACCTCTGTATTAAAGGGACACTGAAGCAGGAAAAGCTTCATGCTTTCCAACACTTCGCTGCACTCCTGACGGGGGCAACCCCAATCCACCAGAGGCCTGCTCTTCAGATTGCCCCTTACATACAGTCACCCGTGGAAACAGCGCCAAGTCAAGTCCCAAAACTTCAAGGGGATCCTGTCAGAATTCAATAAACGTAACCCTCTCTCCAGGTCCCGACTTGGGCAGTCCTTGAGCGCCAGGGGCTTCTGCAAATTGGTCAATAAAACCCTCTTATCGAGGAGTTTCCTCGACAGAGTTCTGATCTCCCACATCGCCAGACCCCATCGACGTATCATCTTCAGAACCACGGTAGCGTAAGCCAGAAGATGCCCGTGCGGCGTGCGAAGAAGGGCCGAAGCCATCCCCAACAGGAGAATACTCATGGAGAAGCCCTCTCTTGCCAGAGGTTGCCTATGTTGATCTTAACAAAGGTGTTTACGAGAAACACCACAGGGTTGACCATAGATAACTCCCCTAGTCTCCTCGTGCGGTACGTGACATCTCTCCTAATTAAATTCAACCTATTCACCCACAACATTAGGAAAAACAGGTTGTAGACTCGAGTCCAGAGAGGCTCTGGCAAAATGCATACGCTGCCCAGGTAGATCAAAACATACCTGCTCCCTGTATTTATCAGATTAACCCTTTCCCGAAGGGTCAAAGACCAACCCTTCCACTGGGCCACCTTCTGAGTGGCACCATCGAGCCTGACCACCCAATTTTGCATGGGGTAATCTCCCCGACCAAATTCGATGCTGAGAACTTTAGCCGAGTCCTGGGGCACTGGAAGGGTGTCCGGGAGACCAAATGTAGGATATCCCCTACCTAACCAGAGACTTTTGCACTTATCCCAGTTGATGCCGGACCCGGATGCTTCCGAGTAGCGATCCACCTCCGTCATCACGTACTCTGCCTCCCCCCTCGAGGACACAAAGACGGTGATGTCATCAGCATACGCTGCCACCCTGAGGGTGGATTCCGACACCGCCTGATCCATCCCGACCCCCGCCATAGGCCCACCATCAATCCTCCTAAGGAAAGGATCAATGGCAAACACGTACAGCAAGGGGCTAAGAGGACAGCCCTGACGGACGCCAGACCCAACCTCAAATGGGCGGCCGATCCAACTGTTTACCAATGGGAAAGTCTCAGCCCCCGCATACAATGTCCTGAGCCAATTGACAAACCCCACCGGCAGGCCATATCTCAGAAGAACAGACCAGAGGTACTCGTGGTTAAGCCGATCAAACGCTTTGGCCTGATCCAAGGACAGCAGGTACCCCTCACAGTGACCTGCCATACTGTGCTCCACTGCCTCCTGGACACCGAGAACAGCACTAAAGGTGCTACGACCTGGAACAGAGCAATGCTGGGCCCCCGAGAGAAGCCGGGGTGAAAACTTGACTATTGACTATTATGAGGTTTGCATATACCAGTGAAGTCCAGGAAAGCACACCCCCCACTTCTGATTCTATAATAGGCCAGCTAATCCCTGAGGAATGTGAAAACCAAGCTGAGGACTGCTTTATAAGCAGAGTGTTATGGTATGTTTCCAAATTAGGCAAATCTACTCCTCCCTGGGATCTGTGAAAAGCCAATATAATAAGGGCCACACTAGGGGGTTTCCCAAGCTAGACGTAGTTTGCTAATTGTTTCTGGAATTTTAAGAGCATTGATTGAGGGATTGGTATCAGTAAAGTACGAAAATAATAAAGTATCTTGGGGTGGATTAATATTTTATATAATACTATACGATCAAGCCAAGTGTTCTGATGTTTTTTGAGAGTATCCAACTCTTTGTATTTCTTGTAATAGCAGGAGACGATCGTTAAGCATCAGGTCCGAAAGGGGAAAACAAACTAAGTAAGGGATATTTTTGTTTGCCATTGAAAAATGAAATTCTTGTTTTATATATCTTTTTTGTTCTTCATTTACATATATACCCAGTATTTGTGATTTCGATACATTTAGTTTATAGTAAGAGATTGCGGAAACCTGCGATAGAATTGAATAGACACTGCGAAGGGAGGTTAGAGGTTTCATTAAAGTTAACAATATATCATCTGCAAATAAACTTATTTTGTGAGATCTTGTGCCAGTGTGTAATCCATATGTACTGGGATGTTGTCTGATATGTTCTTCTAGGGGTTCCATTACTAGAGTAAAAATTAATGGAGCAACCCTGCCGCATGCCATTTGATATCTGAAAAGAGTCAGAGAGAGTTCCGTCTACTAGAACCTTAGCTGAAGGGGAAGTATATAATGCCTTAATTGCTCTAAGAATATTTCCATCAAAACCACATTTTTCTAGGACTGAGAAGACATAGCCCCAATGGAGCCTGTCAAAAGCCTTTTCGGCATCTAAAGCTAGAAATACAGCGGGTGTGCGTGAGGACTCCAATTTTGATAAGAGATTTAAAATTCTCCTGATTCCATCTGGTGCCTGTCTTCCTTCTGTAAAACCTACTTAGTCTGAATGTATAATATCTGTTAAAATTTTAAGCTGTCTTTGAGCTATAATTTTTGAATAAAGTTTCATAGCACAGTTTAAGAGGGAAATAGGTCAGAAGTTAGCTGTAAAGGAAGGATCTTTACCTGGCTTGGGAATAGTGATTATTGCAGCTTCACGCATTTCCGGCGGTAATTTGCCTAGTGCTATACTCTGGTTAAATGCTAGAGACGTATGGGGGTTAAGATCTCTGCAAAGTATTTACAATATTCATTAGAGAAACCATCGGGGCCCCGGGGATTTTTTTTTTAGTACTTTGATAGTTTCTAAAAGTTCTTTATGTGATATAGTTAGTTCAAAAATCTATTCTAGGACTTCGAGACAGATGGAAGATTCACAATAGACAAAAAAGCTAGGATCTTTTTTTGTGTCGGCTGGGATGTAGAATCCTCCTCCTTCAGATTGTATAATTTTTCACAAAATTTATGAAAACATTCAGCTATGTGTTTCGAATGGAACACTTTTCCCCCAGAAGTATGTGGGCATGAAATGTAGGGAATAGAGATGAGCGAGCACCAAAATGCTCGGGTGCTCGTTGCTCGAGTAGAACTTTCCGCGATGCTCGAGAGTTCGTTTCGAGTAACGAACCCCATTGAAGTCAATGGGTGACTCGAGCATTTTTGTATATGACCCATGCTCCACTAAGGTTTTCATTTGTGAAAATCTGGAAAACCCAAGAAAGTGATGGAAATGACACAGAAACGGATAGGGCAGGCGAGGGGCAACATGCTGGGCTGCATCTCAGGTTCCCAGGTCCCACTATTAACCCACAATAGCGGCAAGAGTGGCCCCCCCCCCTAACAATTTTTACTTCGGACAAGCCCTCATTAGCAAGGCACACCTTAGCTAAGCACCACACTACCTCCAACTAAGCACAATCACTGCCTGCGGGACACACCGCTGCCTCTTCTCCTGGGTTACATGCTGCCCAACCCCTCCACACGACCCTGCGTCTGCAGCGTACACAAAAGTGTCCCTGCGCAGCCTTAAGCTGCCCTCATGCCACACGCTGGCTGCATAGCCACACCACCCTCATGTCTATTTCTAAGTACATCTGCGGTGAGGAGGAACCGGAGGCACACACTGCAGAGGGTTGGCAGGGCCAGGCAGTGACCCTCTTTAAAAGGGGCGGGGCAATAGCCCACAATGCTGTACAGAAGCAATGAGAAATCCAATCCTGTGCCACCTCCGTCAGGAGCTGCAAACGTGGGCATAGCAATGGGGAATCCATGTGCCCACACAGTATTCATTCTGTCAAGGTGTCGCATAGCTCAATCGACACCGCAAGGGGAAAGCCATCTGCACTCTGCCCCCTACCCAAGTCAGTCAGTGTCTTTGAGACAGGTCAAACACCGCGTTGGGAACTAAGTGGGCACCAACAGCATAGGTGGGTCCTAGGCAACCCAAGACATGAACAATTAATAAATCTGCGCTGCCAAACATGGCAGACTTGCACCGCGCCCACGACATAGGCCTCGGCCCACAGCTTCAGCAATCGTAGGCAGGAAGCGGACTTTCACTGCACCCAGGACATAGGCCTCTGCACAAACCCTCAGTAATCGTGGGCCAAGAGCAGACTCCAATGCTAGCGTAGCTGTGCACGTCTCATTAGCGCTGTATTGCTCCTGTAGTTTGTCCCAATGCAGTGCCCCGGATAGTAGAGCTAACGTCAGATGAAATACAGGTGCGCTTTGGCCAACACTGCATGCCCCAGTCAGACTGGGGTTTTTTATAGTCACAGGCAGGTAAAACTCCCTAATGTGAAGTCCTTGTGGACCCACTGCATGGGTAGCTCCCTGGAACCCACCGGCGGTACATAAATAAATCCCATTGCAGTGCCCCGGATAGTAGAGCTAACGTCAGATTAAATACAGGTGGGCTTCGGCCCACACTGCATGCCCCAGTCAGACTGGGGTTTTTTATAAGTATACACAGGCAGGTACAACTCCCTAATGTGAAGTCCGTGTAGAACCACAGCATGGGTGGCTCCCAGGAAGTCACCGGCGGTACATAAATAAATCCCATTGCAGTGCCCTGCACAGCTGAGCTAACGTCAGATAAAATACAGGTGGGCTTCGGCCCACACTGTATGCCCCAGTTAGACTGGGTTTTTTTATAAGTAGACACAGGCAGGTACAACTCCCCTATGTGAAGTCCCTGTGGACCCACAGCATGGGCGGCTCCCTGGAACCCACCGGCGGTACATAAATAAAAATCCCATTGCAGTGCCCTGCAAAGCTGAGCTAACGTAAGATAAAATACAGGTGGGCTTCGGCCCACACTGCATGCCCCAGTTAGACTGGGGTTTTTTATAGGTAGACACAGGCAGGTACAACTCCCCTATGGGAAGTCCGTGTGGACCCACAGCATGGGTGGGTCCCAGGAAGCCACCGGCGGTACATGAATAAATCCCATTGCAGTGCCCTGCACAGCTGAGCTAACGTCACATTAAATACAGGTGGGCTTCGGCCTACGCTGCATGTCCCAGTCAGACTGGGGGTTTTATAAGTAGATACAGGCAGGTACAACTCCCCTATGGGAAGTCCGTGTGGACCCACAGCAGGGGTGGCTTCCTGGAACCCACCGGTGGTACATAAATAAATCCCATTGCAGTGCCCTGGACAGCAGAGCTAACATCAGATAAAATACAGGTGGGCTTCGGCATGCCCTAGTCAGTCTGGGTTATTTTATTTTGGGCCATGTACGTGGAACACCGCGATGGGAACACTTAGTGCACCGATAGTATGCACAGACCCCTGTAATACTCCCGTAGCAAAGGTATAAGCTGACCCTACTAACAGTTATGTTGCAGAAGTCTAGGGAGACCCTATTAACACTTCTGTAGTAATAGTATAGCCGGACCTAAGTAACATTTCCGTTACAGCAGTATAGGCAGAGTCCAGTATTAGTGGGATTTCAGTAGTAACAGTATAGACAGGTTGACAACACCTATGTGGAAAAGCTAGTATTTTCTGAGACAAGAGAGTAGCATTTGATTGCAATGAAAAGGAAATTCAAGGTACTGAAAGTCTGCACTCCTCCCCATCTCAAGCTGAAAAATGGAAAGGCTTCATTTCTATGGTTTCAGTTGTCCATTTCAAAGTGTTAGCAAATAGCAATCCAAGTTTCCAGCTACTACCACGGAGCTTTCTTAGGAATTACCAACGATGATCACAAGTAAAGGCCTCATCATCGGTCAGTCCAAAATCATTCAGGAAGTATGTGGTTCTCAGCTGGCCTGCTTCCATTAAGGATCGTACCTGCTGCAACTCTGTCTCTTGCCCTGCAAGGATGCTGTGTTCTATAGTCACCTGTATTCCGACCTCACCTGTACGCTTATCTTTGGACTTAGCGTACCAACAAGTTGGAAGCCACCATTGCTCTACCAGTCGGCTGAAAGCTTCAGCTAGGGATAATGGAATACTACCGCGGTTTTATTTAGTTGGTTTTCGGAATGTGGCCAGGATTAAGTGGGCCGTGGCGGGGGGGTGGTGAAGGGCTTTCTTATTGTGTCGTTTAAGGTGAAATTCTTGGACTGCCGCCAGACAGACCACTGCAAAAGCATTTGCCAAGAATGTTTTCATTGTTGGAGGAGGAGGAGGGGGATGTTTTTGAGGCAGTACGTGTCTTGTCCACTTGTCTTAGTAACTGCGTTGGTGGGAAAGGGGTCGCGACTATGGACCTATTAGCGCGGTTTTATTTCGTTGGTTTTCAGAATGTGGCCAGGATAGAGTGGGCCGTGGCGAGGGGTGGTGGGGGCCTTTCTTATTGTGTCGTTTAAGGAGAAATTCTTGGACTGCCGTCAGACGGACCACAGCGAAAGCATTTGCCAAGAATGTCTTCATTGTTGGAGGAGGAGGAGGGGGATTTTTTCGAGGCAGTACGAGTCCTGACCACATGTCCGTGATTATATTCACCTTCCCAGTAACCGCGTCGCTGAAAAATTGTTGCGTCTGGTAGTGCGGCCTTGCCACCATCATGTCTTTGGAAAGCCTCCGTTTCTACAACCCTGTAACATAGCAGTTGCATCAGTATGTCAGCAGAGGCCAAAATTCATAACATTTCAGTGGTAACAGTATGGGCAGACCCCAGTAACATTTCATTGGCAGCAGTAGGGACAGACCCCAGTAACATTTCATTGGCAGCAGTAGAGACAGACCCCAGTAGCATTTCATTTGCAGCAGTATAGACAGACACCAGTAACATTTTAGTAGTATCAGTAGGAACAGGCCCCAGTAACATTTCAGTTCCAGCAGTGCAGACAGACCCCAGTAACATTTTAGTAGTATCATTAGGAACAGGCCCTAGTAACATTTCTGTAGCAACAGTATGGACAGACCCCAGTAACATTTCAGTAGTATCAGTAGGGACAGGCCCCAGTAACATTTCAGCTCCAGCAGTGCAGACAGACCCCAGCAAAATTTCAGTAGTAGTAACAGTATGACAGACCCCTTTAACATTTCCGTAGCAGCAGTGTAGGCTGACCCCAGTAACATTTCATTTGCAGCATTGCAGACAGACCCTAGTAACATTTCAGTAGTATCAGTAGGGACATGCCCCAGTAACATTTCATTTGCAGCAGTGCAGACAGACCACAGTAACATTTCAGTTCCAGCAGTGCAGACAGACCCCAGTCACATTTCAGTTTCAGCAGTGCAGACAGACCCCAGTAACATTTCAGTTCCAGCAGTGCAGACAGACCCCAGTAACATTTCAGTAGTATCAGTAGGAGAGGCCCCAGTAACATTTCAGCTCCAGAAGTGCAGACAGACCCCAGCAAAATTTCAGTAGTAGTAACATTATGACAGACCCCTTTACCATTTCCGCAGCAGCATTGTAGGCTGACCCCAGTAACATTTCAGTTCCGGCAGTGCAGACAGACCCCATCAACATTTCAGTTCAAGCAGTGCAGACAGACCCAGTAACATTTCAGTAGTAGTAACAGTATCGACAGACCCCTTTAACATTTCCGTAGCAGCATTGTAGGCTGACCCCAGTAACATTTTATTTGCAGCAGTGCAGACAGACCCCAGTAACATTTCAGTTCCAGCAGTGCAGACAGACCCCAGTAACATTTCAGTTCCAGCAGTGCAGACAGACCCCAGTAACATTTCATTTACAGCAGTGCAGACAGACCCCAGTAACATTTCAGTTCCAGCAGTGCAGACAGACCCCATCAACATTTTAGTTCCAGCAGTGCAGACAGACCCAGTAACATTTCAGTTCCAGCAGTGCAGACAGACCCCAGTAACATTTCAGTAGTAGTAACAGTATAGACAGACCCCTTTAACATTTCCGTAGCAGCATTGTAGGCTGACCCCAGTAACATTTTATTTGCAGCAGTGCAGACAGACCCCAGTAACATTTCAGGTGTATCAGTAGGGACAGGCCGCAGTAACATTTCATTTGCAGCAGTGCAGACAGACCCCAGTAACATTTCATTTGCAGCAGTGCAGACAGACGCCAGTAAAATTTTAGTTCCAGCAGTGCAGACAGACCCCAGTAACATTTCATTTACAGCAGTTCAAACAGACCCCAGTAATATTTCAGATCCAGCAGTGCAGACAGACCCCATCAACATTTCAGTTCCAGCAGTGCAGACAGACCCCAGTAACATTTCAGTAGTAGTAACAGTATAGACAGACCCCAGTAACATTTCATTTGCAGCAGTGCAGACAGACCCCAGTAACATTTCAGTTCCAGCAGTGCAGACAGACCCCAGTAACATTTCAGTTCCAGCAGTGCAGACAGACCCCATCAACATTTTAGTTCCAGCAGTGCAGACAGACCCAGTAACATTTCAGTTCCAGCAGTGCGGACATACCCCAGTAACATTTCAGTTCCAGCAGTGCAGACAGACCCCAGTAACATTTCAGTAGTATCAGTAGGACAGGCCCCAGTAACATTTCAGCTCCTGAAGTGCAGACAGACCCCAGCAAAATTTCAGTAGTAGTAACAGTATGACAGACCCCTTTACCATTTCCGCAGCAGCATTGTAGGCTGACCCCAGTAACATTTCATTTGCAGCAGTGCAGACAGACCCCAGTAAAATTTCAGTTCCAGCAGTGCAGACAGACCCCAGTAACATTTCAGATCCAGCAGTGCAGACAGACCCCAGTAACATTTCAGTTCCGGCAGTGCAGACAGACCCCATCAACATTTCAGTTCAAGCAGTGCAGACAGACCCAGTAACATTTCAGTAGTAGTAACAGTATCGACAGACCCCTTTAACATTTCCGTAGCAGCATTGTAGGCTGACCCCAGTAACATTTTATTTGTAGCAGTGCAGACCCCAGTAACATTTCAGTTCCAGCAGTGCAGACAGACCCCAGTAACATTTCAGTTCCAGCAGTGCAGACAGACCCCAGTAACATTTCATTTACAGCAGTGCAGACAGACCCCAGTAACATTTCAGTTCCAGCAGTGCAGACAGACCCCATCAACATTTTAGTTCCAGCAGTGCAGACAGACCCAGTAACATTTCAGTTCCAGCAGTGCAGACAGACCCCAGTAACATTTCAGTAGTAGTAACAGTATAGACAGACCCCTTTAACATTTCCGTAGCAGCATTGTAGGCTGACCCCAGTAACATTTCATTTGCAGCAGTGCAGACAGACGCCAGTAAAATTTTAGTTCCAGCAGTGCAGACAGACCCCAGTAACATTTCATTTACAGCAGTGCAGACAGACTCCAGTAACATTTCAGATCCAGCAGTGCAGACAGACCCCATCAACATTTCAGTTCCAGCAGTGCAGACAGACCCCAGTAACATTTCAGTAGTAGTAACAGTATAGACAGACCCCTTTAACATTTCCGTAGCAGCATTGTAGGCTGACCCCAGTAACATTTCATTTGCAGCAGTGCAGACAGACCCCAGTAACATTTCAGTTCCAGCAGTGCAGACAGACCCCAGTAACATTTCAGTTCCAGCAGTGCAGACAGACCCCATCGACATTTTAGTTCCAGCAGTGCAGACAGACCCAGTAACATTTCAGTTCCAGCAGTGCAGACAGACCCCAGTAACATTTCAGTTCCAGCAGTGCAGACAGACCCCAGTAACATTTCAGTTGTATCAGAAGGAACAGGCCCCAGTAACATTTCATTTGCAGCAGTGCAGACAGACCCCAGTAACATTTCATTTGCAGCAGTGCAGAGAGACCCCAGTTACATTTCAGTAGTAGTAACAGTATAGACAGACCCCTTTAACAATTCCGTAGCAGCAGTGTAGGCTGATTTCAGTAACATTTCATTTGCAGCAGTATGGACAGACTCCAGTAACATTTCAGTAGCAGCAGTATAGACAGACCCCAGTAACATTTCATTTACAGCAGTATTGACAGACCCCAGTAACATTTCAGTAGTAGTAACAGTATAGACAGACCCCTTTAACATTTCCGTAGCAGCAGTGTAGGCTGACCCCAGTAACATTTCACTAGCAGCAGTATTGACAGACTGCAGTAACTTTTCAGTTGTACTAACAGTATATACAGACCCCAGTAACATTTCTGTTGCAGCAGTATAGGAAGAGCAGCACAATAACATTTTCGTTGCAGCAGTATAGGCAGAGCCCAGTATTTGTAACATTTCAGTAGTAGCAGTATAGTCAGACCCCAGTAACATTTACGTAGAAGCAGTATGGCAAATCAGCAGATTAACATTTCCCTTGCAGCAGTATAGGGAGAGCCCAGTATTTGCAACATTTCAGTAGTAGCAGTATAGAAAGGCCCCAGTAACATAAACGTTGAAGCAGTATAGGGAGAACACAGTATTTGTAACATTTCAGTAGTAGCAGTATACACAGGCCCCAGTAACATTTACGTAGAAGCAGTATGGGCAAAGCAGCAGATTAACATTTCCCTTGCAGCAGTATAGGGAGAGCACAGTATTTGTAACATTTCAGTAGTAGCAGTATACACAGGCCCCAGTAACATTTACGTAGAAGCAGTATGGGCAAAGCAGCAGATTAAAATTTCCCTGGCAGCGGTGTAGGAAGAGCACAGCATTTGTAACATTTCAGTAGTAGCAGTATAGACAGGCCCCAGTAACATTTACGGAGAAGCAGTATGGGCAAAGCAGCAGATTCACATTTCCCTTGCAGCAGTATAGGGAGAGCACAGTATTTGTAACATTTCAGTAGTAGAAGTATAGACAGCCCCCAGTAACATTTACGTAGAAGCAGTATGGGCAAAGCAGCCGATTATCATTTCCCTTGTAGCAGTATAGGGAGAGCACAGCATTTGTAACATTTCAGGATTTGCAGTATAGACAGACCCAAATAACATTTATGTAGAAGCAGTATAGGGAGAGCCCTGTATTAGTAACATTTCATTAGTAGCAGTATAGACAGGCACCAGTAACATAAATGTTGAAGCAGTATAGGCAAAGCACAGTATTTGTAACATTTCAGTAGTAGCAGTATAGACAGGCCCCAATAACATTTACGTAGAAGCAGTATGGGCAAAGCAGCAGATTAACATTTCCCTTGTAGCAGTATAGGGAGACCACAGTATTTGTAACATTTCAGTAGTAGAAGTATAGACAGCCCCCAGTAACATTTACGTAGAAGCAGTATGGGCAAAGCAGCCGATTATCATTTCCCTTGTAGCAGTATAGGGAGAGCACAGCATTTGTAACATTTCAGTAGTAGCAGTATAGACAGGCCCCAGTAACATTTACGTAGAAGCAGTATAGGGAGAGCACAGTATTTGTAACATTTCAGTAGTAGAAGTATAGACAGCCCCCAGTAACATTTACGTAGAAGCAGTATGGGCAAAGCAGCAGATTAACATTTCCCTGGCAGCAGTATAGGGAGAGCCCAGTATTAGTAACATTTCAGTAGTAGCAGTATACATAGGCCCCAGTAACATTTACGTAGAAGCAGTATGGGCAAAGCAGCAGATTAACATTTCCCTTGCAGCAGTATAGGGAGAGCACAGTATTTGTAAGATTTCAATAGTAGCAGTATAGACAGGCCTCAGTAACATTTACGTAGAAGCAGTATGGGCAGAGATCAGTATTAGTTACATTTCAGTTATAGCAGTATAGACTGGCCCCAGTAACATTTCCGTTGAAGCAGTATGGGCAGAGCCCAGTATTAGTAACATTACAGTAGTAACAGTATACACAAACCAAGGTCACATTTCAGGAGCAGAAGTATCGGCAGACTGAAGTTACATTTCTGTTGCAGAAGTATAGTCAGACCCCTCTAGCATTACTGTGGCAGAAGTATAGGTAGGCAGAACAGAGTTACATTTCTGTAGCACAAGTGTAGGCCAACCCCAGACACATTGGTGTACCATGAGTGCAGGCAAAGCCCATAACAATTACTTGGATTACATTCTAGGCGAGGGCCCGAAAAATTGGTGTACCAACAGTACAAATGTACCCCAGAAAAATTGCCCATGCCCAACCCAGAGGGCAGGTGAAAGCCATTAATCGCTTAGCTTACTGTGGCTTAATTTGTAACTAGGCCTGGAAGCAGCCCAGTCAAAATAAAAATTGGTTCAGGTGGAAGTTTCAATGCTTTAATGAGAAATGAAAGGTATAAATATTGTTTAGAAAAGTTATATGAGCCTTTTGGGCCACAGAAAAATTGCCCGTTCGGGGTGATTACGTGAGGTTTCAGGAGGAGGAGCAGGAGGAAGAGGACGAATATCATACACAGATTAACAAAGGTAAAGGTTCCTATTTTTTTAGGTGATAGAGAACAATGCTTGCATCCGCGGTTGCAGCGAAAATAATCTTTAGGTATTGCTGCTGTCTGCTGGTGGAGAAGAGAAGTCTGGGGAAATCCAGGCTTTGTTCATCTTGATGAGTGTAAGCCTGTCGGCGCTGTCAGTTGACAGGCGGGTACGCTTATCCGTGATGATTCCCCCAGCTGCACTAAACACCCTTTCTGACAAGACGCTAGCCGCAGGGCAAGCCAGCACCTCCAGGGCATACAGCGTGTGTTCGTGCCACGTGTCCGGCTTTGACACCCAGTAGTTGTACGGAGCAGAGGCGTCATGGAGGACGGTGGTACGATCGGCTATGTACTCCCTCACCATCTTTTTACAGTGCTTCATCTGACTCAGCCTTGACTGGGGAGTTGTGACACAGTCTTGCTGGGGAGCCATAAAGCTGGCAAAGGCCTTGGAGAGTGTTCCCCTGATTGCGCTGAACATGCTGCCTGATCTCCATATCTCCCCTTCTACTTCGCCCTCGGAACTGTGCCTTCTGCCACTTGCGCTGTCGGATGGGAAGTTTACCATCAGTTTGTCCACTAGGGCCCTGTGGTATTGCATCACTCTCGAACCCCTTTCCTCTTTGGGAATAAGAGTGGAAAGGTTCTCCTTATACCGTGGGTCGAGCAGTGTGTACACCCAGTAATCCGTAGTGGCCAGAATGCGTCTAATGCGAGGGTCACGAGAAAGGCATCCTAACATGAAGTCAACCATGTGTGCCAGGGTACCTGTACGCAACACATGGCTGTCCTCACTAGGAAGATCACTTTGAGGATCCTCCTCCTCGTCCACAGGCCATACACGCTGAATGGATGAGAGGCAAGCAGCATGGGTACCCTCTGCAGTGGGCCCAGCTGTCTCTTCCTCCTCCTCCTCAGGCTCCTCCTCCTCAACGCACTGAGATATAGACATGAGGGTGCTCTGACTATCCAGTGACATACTGTCTCCCCCCGCCTCCGTTTCCGACCGCAATGCGTCAGCCTTTATGCTTTGCAGGGAACTTCTCAACAGGCATAGCAGGGGAATGGTGACGCTAATGATTGCAGCATCGCCGCTCACCATCAGGGTAGACTCCTCAAAGTTTCCAAGGACCTGGCAGATATCTGCCAACCAGGCCCACTCCTCTGTAAAGAATTGAGGAGGCTGACTACCACTACGCCACCCATGTTGGAGTTGGTATTCCACTATAGCTCTACGCTGCTCATACAGCCTGGCCAACATGTGGAGCGTAGAGTTCCACCGTGTGGCACGTCGCAAAGCAGTCGGTGCACTGGCAGATTAAACCGATGTTGCAGGGTCTGCAGGGTGGCAGCGTCCGTGTTGGACTTGCGGAAATGTGAGGTGACCTGGCGCACCTTGCCGAGGAGGCCTGACAAGTGTGGGTAGCCTTTCTGAAACCGCTAAACCACCAAATTAAAGACCTGGGCCAGGCATGGCATGTGCGTGAGGCTGCTGAGCTACAGAGCCGCCACCAGGTTACGGCAGTTGTCACACACGACCATGCCCGGTTGGAGGCTCAGTGGTGAAAGCCAGCGGTCAGTCTGCTCTGTCAGACCATGCAAAAGTTCATGGGCCGTGTGCCTCTTCTCTCCTAAGCTGAGTAGTTTCAGCACGGCCTGCTGACGCTTGCCCACCGCTGTGCTGCCGCGCCACGCCACACTGACTGCTGGCGATGTGCTGCTGCTGACACATCTTGATTGTGAGGTAGAGGTTGCGTAGAAGGAGGAAGGTTTAGTGGAGGTGGCTTACACCGCCGAAGATACCAGCACCGATCTGGGGCCCGCAATTCTGGGGGTGGGTAGGACTCGAGCGGTCCCAGGCTCTGACTCGGTCCGTCAGCGAGATATAGTGGCCCTGCCTGCCTGTGCTTGTCCACATGTCTGTTGTCCAGTGGACCTTGCCAGTAACCGCGTTGGTGAGGGCGCGTACAATGTTGCGTGAGACGTGGTCGTACAGGGCTGGGACGGCACACCGTGAAAAATATTGGCAACTGGGGACAGAGTAGCACGGGGCTGCCGCCGCCATCGTGTTTTTGAAAGCCTCAGTTTCCACAAGCCTGTAGGGGAGCATCTCCAGGCTGATCAATTTGTCTATGTGAATATTTAAAGCTTGAGCGTGCGGGTACGTGTTGGCGTATTTGAGCTTTCGCTTCAACGATTCTCTTAGCGACAGCTGAACGCTGCGCTGAGAGACATTGCTGGATGGGGCCGAGGATAGCAGAGGTGAGGGTGTGGGTCCAGGCCAGGAGACGCTCGTGCCTGTGTCGTGAGAGGTGGGTTGGATCTCAGTGGCAGCTTGGGGCCCAGGTGGAGAGGCAGTGGCGCAAGCGGGAGGCGGGGAACGGCCTTCGTCCCACCCTGTGGGGTGCTTGGCCATCATATGCCTGCGCATGCTGGTGGTGGTGAGGCTGGTGGTGGTGGCTCTCCGGCTGATCTTAGCGCGACAAAGGTTGCACATCACTGTTCGTTGGTCGTCCGCGGTCTCAGTGAAAAACTGCCACACCTTTGAGCACCTCGGCCTCTGCACGGTGGCTTGGTGCGAGGGGGTGCTTTGGGAAAAAGCTGGTGGATTATTCTCTCTGGCCCTGCCTGTACCCCTGGCCACCCCACTGCCTCTTCCAACCTGTCCTGCGGCTGCAATTGCCTCCCTCTCTGAAGACCTATCCTCAGTTGGCTTATGACACCAGGTGGGGTCAGTCACCTCATCGTCCTGCTGCTCTTCCTCCGAATCCTCTGTGCGCTTCTCCTTCGGACTTACTGCCCTTACTACTGCTTCACTGATAGACAACTGTGTCTCATCGTCCTCCTCACCCACTGAAAGCTCTTGAGACAGTTGCCGGAAGTCCCCAGCCTCATCCCCCGGACCCCGGGAACTTTCCAAAGGTTGGGAATCGGTCACGACAAACTCCTCCGGTGGGAGAGGAACCATTGTTGCCTGCTCCTCAGAATGTGTCATTTTCATGGAGTGAGGAGGCGGGGAGGAAGGAGGAGCAGCAGCCAGAGGATTCAGAGTTGCAGCAGTGGACAGCGTAGAAGACTGGGTGGTCGATAGATTGCTGGATGCACCTTCTGCCATCCACGACAGGACCTGCTCACTCTGCTCGTTTTTTAATAAAGGTCTACGACGTGGACCCAAAAATTGTGATATGAAGCTGGGGACCCCAGAAACTGTCCTCTCTCCTACTCCAGCAGCAGCCGGCTGTGATTCGCCTGAACCAGGAACTCGGCCTATACCAACAGCCTCACTTGGAACTCCGCGTCCTCGCTCGCGTCCACGTCCTCTACCCCTACCCCTACCCTTCAGCACGGTGGATTAAGAATCGAGCAGACACTGAGCGGTGTAAAAAATTTTGTGAATTATTGCCGCGCCGTTGGTGGCTGCCAGCGGTTATACAACGCAAAGTGAAGCCAGAGATAAATTATAAGGAAGGATACAAGCAGGACTAGCTGTGCAATATGCAGTTGTGATGCACCTGAAGTCCCACAGGCCACGCAGTAATGTGCACTGGGTTACAAGCAGACGCAAAAAAGGATTTATTTTATAAAATTGTTTTTTTCCCAATGCAATACAGGCAATGGAGCGTGTATTGGACTTTCCCTCTATGGCTGTCTGGTACCGTACACTGCCCTGGCAGCTGACTGGTAACACAGAGCGGTGAAAAAAATTAGCGCTTTCTTGGCGTGCAATTGCAGGCAGAGAGCACTTACGTTACAATAACTGCCCCCAGCAAAAAATGACACTGAAGGCTGAACTCAGGCCTTGCTGTTCAATGCTGAGGTACTACAACTCCCAGCAACCACGGAGTTAAATGCACAGGTAGCCCTAAGAAGGAGCGTTGGGATTGTTGTAGGCAGGATTCCACACTACCACTGTCCCTGCCTGACCAATACTTCCCCTACACTATGTAGTACAGACTACAGCCTGAGAAAGCTATAGCTGTAATGGGGCTGCACGCCCGATATACCAAAAAAAAAAAAAAAAAGTGCAAAACTGCTCCAAGCAGCCACAACAGTAGTGCACTAGGTGAGCAGTGGCCCTAAGAAGGACTGTTGGGGTTCTTGTAGAGGCTAACACTATCCCTATACCAGCAGCAGCAACAGCACTCTCCCTAATCTCTGCCAGCGTGCGTCTGTGGCGAGCCGCGGGCGGCGCCACTTTATATACTCGGCAGTCACTTGATCTCTCCAGCCACTTACTGCAGGGGGGTGGGATAGGGCTGGAACGTCACAGGAGGAAGTTGTAATGCCTTCCCTACTAGTCTATTGGCCAGAAAATGGCGCAAATTTTTCAGGGAAGGAAATGGAACTGACTCGAACACCGCGTGGTGCTCGGCTCGAGTAACGAGCATATTGAACACCCTAATGCTCGAACGAGCATCAAACTCAGACAAGTATGCTCGCTCATCTCTAGTAGGGAAACTTAGCTTTTATAATTTTCTTTTTTGCTAATTTTGCCATCAAACAGGAGGGTTTGTTATATGCAACATAATAATTTGCTTGAGAGAATTTCATAGATTTGTCAAAATTTTCTATTAGGAGATTACGCAATTTCTGTCTTAACGTAAAGCGCTGATTATGATCTATCTCAGAGGCGGAGGCCTGGAGAATCCTTTCTGTATTAGAAATTTGTAGGAGCGCTCCAGATATTTGTGCTTCCTTCTCTTTTTTGTGTTGTCACTCATCTTGATGAGGACTCCCGTGATAAAGGCTTTGTGCGCGTTCCAAATTGTGAGAAGTGAAACCTCCGGAGTGGAATTAATAGTAAAAAATTCTGACAGAGCCTCAGAAATACCTCTAAGATGTTGTGGGATCCCCATCAAGAAGAGATTGTTTCTCAAAGTCCTGGTCCCTCCTGCGCCATGTCCCCATGAAAAGGTAGCTGTGATTGGCAGATGGTCGACCAAGTGGCGGTACCTATCTGCACATCTGTAACAAAAGGCAGTGACCATCTATCTTCTAATATTAAGTCTATTCAGGAGAAAGTTCTATGTTGAGAGGAATAGAAAATGTACTCTGTAGCTTAAGTGTTTAAACATCCAAACACATCATAAAATGCTGTACAAGATGCTATAGGATATTGTGAAATTAGATGTCTCATACTAACAAGAAAAACAAACATTTCTACAGGTAGAAAAATAGATTCTTTCAAAAGAATCATAGGAAAACAGAGCAAAATTCTGTAGAATATAAATTGGGCTTGTACTTGGGGGTAGGCAAAGTCTACATGTTTGAGAAGTATAATTGAACTATCAGAAAGTCCTTCTTGGACACTATTGCTGATGTTCAGCGACCTAGATCATCAGATATAGGATTTTTCTCATGGGTTCTAGGTTACCTAGATGGGACTGCAGGAGTCATTTCTGTCAGGCGTAAACCCCAGGAAGACAGTAGGTTGGTTGCTTTTTCCGGTTTGAAAAAAATATGGATTATTCCATCTTTTTGGATTATTAGCTTTGGGGGAAAACCCCATTTATAGGGAATTCTTCCCTTCCTGAGGGTGTTAGTAATAATAGAAAATTTTCTTCTCGCCTGCAGAGTAGCTTGGGGTAAATCTATGCAGAGGTGCACATCACCGAAAGGCGCTGGTAATTGATTTATTTTCTGAGCCGCCTGTATGACAGCCTCCTTTGTATGAAAATAGTGTATTCACGCAATTACATCGCTTGGTATTTTTTCTAGTATGAAGTTAGGTTTAGGCAGTCCGTGAGCTTTATCAATAATTAGCTCTGTAGAGGGTGCGTCTGGGAGGATGGCCTTTATCAGTTGTTGTAGATATTTAGCAGTCTCCATTGGTGAGACCGACTCCGGTGTTCCTCTGAATTTAACATTATTACGGCGGTTTCTGTCCTCCATGTCAGCTAGTTTAATTTTTATTTTATCCACCCCATCGGACAAAGCATAGTGAGAGTCAATAAGATCATTATGTGAATGAGTTAATTCAACTATTTTGTATGAGTATCTCTCATCAAATTCCACTAAATTAGTTTTCAATGTAGATGTCAGAGAGTCAAAGTTAGCTTGTAGGGAATTTTTTTAAGTTACCACCATTTCTTTCATGAAAGTTTCAGTAACTGGCTTTTCAGAAGTGGGCATGTCAGAAATCCTATCCTCCATATTAGATGCTATAGGATCATCTATTTGATCCTACATAAGCTTCTGTTTCCGGTTAAGCGGGCTGGCAGAGGGAGAAACATGTTGCTGCTTCTGAGTGCGGGGAGCCGATGCCATCTTGAGCACATGTTGTGTCCCCCTATGTGGATTCTTCCCTCTAGAGGACATTATTCTTTCTCCTGCACTCAAAGAAAATTTAGTAGAGGAGTCTTGGGCAAAATTAGCTTGAGATTCTCTCTCTTGAATGGGTTTTGGCAGTGAGGGGTTTACTAATGTATTGCTCTCACCCCTATCCTCCATCAAATCGTGCAGGGAGACCAGGGTCTCAGACGCAGCAGGGGTCGGCAGTAGGGGGTTACATTGTGCAGAGAACTCACCCCCGATTTCTGTCCGAGATTGCAGGTAGACTGGGACTGCAGAAGCAGCAGTGGTTGGCTGTGGAGCGGTTGACAAATATGGTGGACTCACCCCTCTCCTCCGTTTTATCGGGCAGACCTATCGGGACCTCTGGAGTGCCAGCGGTCAGTGATGGGGAGTTGATGGGTGCAGTGGACTCACTCCTGTCAGTACTCGGGGTCCAGGAAACTGGGGGTCCCTGAAAATACCTGCACCCCCTGTCCCTACCTACTTGCCCCCCTGGGCTAAACCCCAGGGCGACAACTGGGCAACGGTCCCTACACTCACTAGGGAAGGAGAACACAGGGACTAACGAACAGACAGACAGTGGAACAAACAGTAGCAAGGTGAGTCAGACTATCTGGGTTGGCAATGAGAGGGTACGCAGTACAAGAGGGTGAGGCAAAAAGCAATGTCAGGTCCAAAAACAGGGAGTCAAAAGTCACAACACAAAGAATGCTGGTGTACCAGGAAGACCAAACTAACACTGGCAAGGGAAACGCACACAGCCAGGGTTTAAATACTGTCAGAGCTCCCGCCCCAGCAGCTGATTAGGGCTGAGGCGGGGAGTCTGACAGCAACTGAGAACACCCAGCCACACTGGGGAACCTACCCCCATCCCTGCAGGAGGCAGCAATGGAGAAAGCATGCCGGGTTTCCATGGTGTTGAGAAACAGAGTGAGGGGCGGCACCCACCGCATCAATAGCAACACGGCGGTGAGGAGGAGCCCGGCGGCCAGGGGAGGTATCTAGGACTGGGGCTCCCCTGCACCACACGGCAGCTGCCTGGGTGACAGGACTGGCGGTGAGGGCACAGAGGACCTGCGATGCCGGTCCTGACAACTCCTGCTTTCTGTTGGAGCTGGCAGATGGACCTGGCCCCAGGAACAACAGTGGTTAGCGGTGAGAGGTTGGGAGGTGCGGTGGCCTCACCTCTATCCTCCGTCAGAGAAGGAAGAGAAACTGAGGCCTCATGCACAGCACTGCGCTTTCTGCTTCGGGCAGTAAAGAAGTCCTCCAGGCATCCTGGCAGAATGCGAGAGGACTTTCGGCGTCTGATCATTTGATGAAGGAGGTTTCAGGGTTCCCAATAATGGAGGTAAGTTGCCTCTGAAGGTGCTTTTAGTTGCTTTACAGCATTTGGGTTCTCGGAGCTCCGGAATCAAGTGGCCATCTCGGTGTTCAGTTAGGCCATGCCCTGTATTGTCTCAAATATTGATATTTTACTGTGTAGTCCCTCTATCAGGTCCCCCTATCAGGTATTCTGGAACTTCAGTAGTATACGTGAGAAAAAAAAAGGACCTGCCCTTTCTATCTCGCACATATCTAATGCGGCGTCCAAGCGGAGGTGAGCCAATGTGGGGGGAAAACAATGGGTACACAAGATGGATGTCACAGGTGGCTCTGCATCTCTCCCAACAATAGCAGCAAAGGGCCTAGCTCGGTCCTGTGCAGTGGAACAGGTGCAATAACAATAGAAATGATTCTTAATGGTTTTGTCACATGAGGCCAGTACCTTTTTTGGGGGTGAACACCAGTTGATGGTAAATTATCCCTGATAACACTGGGCCTACAGCTAAAGTGACTGTTGCCATTAAGAAACTAACCGATCTGTCAGAGGAACTCAAGAGAAATTCCTGGGATCAATACTTTTCATGGTTGAAAGGATGGCAGAAAATGCTGGTACAAGTAGGTGTGGTCCTAGGTATTGTTCTGATAGTCCTACTGATTTCCTGTACGTGTATTATCCCCCTGATCAAGAAAAGTATGAGTAAGGGACTAGACAATGTGACACCAACATTCCCCCTGTTTGAGAGAAAAGAAGAAGAAGAGCCAGTCCCATTGATGCCAACTACAGTACATTACCAACAAGATGGAGATGTGGTGGAGATGCCTGGCATCTAAGACTGCATCTGTTCCAGGCTCCTGTTTAAAATGTCAGCGGATTTCCCATTTGCTTAGAGACAGTGTAGGAGGCCGTAGGTTCCAGCAAGGGCTCACCTTGCGGGGTGTTAACTTGTACAGATGGAGGATGTGGAAGTCTGAAGAACATGGGCCTATGGAGTCCATGTCCTCCTTCTGAGGTGAGGTAGGGATTACACCCACCCTAGGAGTAGGGCCTTGTGGGAGGTGGGGAAGCCCTGAGGCAAGAAGGATGACCAGGAACGGGTGTGGGTCGTGATGCAGGATCTTCATATTAAGTTTTTAGGGGGTTTTGTGGGGGCATGTGTATATATTGCTATATGTTTTTATACCTTTATACCTGAGTGCAAATTCTATGCAAATGCCAATATAAAAAGCTTAATATTCATAATACTTAATATGCATTCTTAAAAAATCATATCAGATATTCCAAGGCTTTTGCAAGGCGAAAAGAATGTATCTTGGAAACCACAAAGAGGAACAAGGTGCAACGGCAATTTGGTTGCCAGTTTTTCCAGAAAGGAACTTGCAACATCTAGCTCAGAGGACTGAGAAGAAAAGCAGAAGTGCCTGATGTGGATAAGGACATGTGATTGATGCAGCTGCTTGTTTGATCAATATTGCTCTGAACAGTATAACGGACATATATGGTTATGATATATATCTGGACCAATGAGATGCTATATGCTTTATGATGCAGCTGGAGGGTATAAAGCCCCGTGTAAGCCAGTAAAGTTACCGCCATTACTGCCGTACAGGGAAGCATACAGGACCTGTGTGTGGTGTTTTTCCTTTACCATTGACCAAGGGACAATAGGGTGGGCTTTGATTGGTGCTGTACTGATTGATTACCCTGTGAATTGGCGCCCAACGTGGGGCGGCTTGTCCCCCTAGGGCCCCAAAGCCCGGAAAGTTAGGATCCACTACACGGAAAACCGGTCCTGCTGCAACCGAGACTGATCACCTCTGAACTCAAGGTAAGACCAACATATTTTCTGTGTTGCGTTTTACACTTCGAGTCTTGCAGCGGGAGGGGCTATCTGTGCTTTGTGACCATGTGGGCTGGGTTAAGAGCTCCACGCGGTGGCTCGCAGGCCCGGGGGTCACCACCAAGGACCACTGACCGTGATAAGCGCATCAATCACCCATCCAGGGACTAGTCTATAGTCACTTTGTACTGTGAAGCCTGTAGTGTTTCAGCAGTAGCGGGGGTTGTTTGTTGTATCTGCAGAGGTTTTCAATATTGCTCTGAACAGTATAACGGACATATATGGTTATGATATATATCTGGACCAATGAGATGCTATATGCTTTATGATGCAGCTGGAGGGTATAAAGCCCTGTGTAAGCCAGTAAAGTTACCGCCATTACTCCCGTACAGAGAAGCATACAAGGCCTGTGTGTGGTGTTTTTCCTTTACCGTCGACCACGGGACATTAGGGTGGGCTTTGATTGGTGCTGTACTGATTGATTACCCTGACAAAATAACTGAGATGAATCCGCTTAAAGGGGTGGTCTCGCGAAACAAAGTGGGGTTATACACTTCCGTATGGCCATATTAATGCACTTTGTAATATACATCGTGCATTAAATATGAGCCATACAGAAGTTATTCCACTTACCTGCTCCGTTGCTAGCGTCCTCGTCTCCATGGTTCCGTCTAAATTCGCTGGCAGCTTGCTTTTTTAGACGCGCTTGCGCAGTCCGGTCTTCTCCATTCAGCACGAGCCGCTTCAGTGTGCTCCCCGCTACAGCTCTTCTGCGCATGCGCAGACGAGCTGTAACTGCTCGGGAGCGCGCTGGAGCGGCCATTCTGTACCTTCCTCTGTTAGAGGAAGGTGCAGAGCTGCCGAGCTGTCCGGAGAAGCCGCCCAGCTGTCCCGCCGTCCAGCTGTCCTGGTAAGTGATGGGCCGGGGGGGCTGCCGCTGCGCCGGGCTGCGCCGGGGGGGGGGGGGCTGTCGCTGCGCCGGGGGAACTAGCGCTAGGCCGGGGGGGCTGCCGCTGTGATGGGGGAACTAGCGCTAGGCCGGGGGGGCTGCCGCTGTGATGGGGGGGCTGTCGCTGCGCCGGGGGGGCTGCCGCTGTGATGGGGGAACTAGCGCTAGGCCGGGGGGGCTGCCGCTGTGATGGGGGAACTAGCGCTGGGCCGGGGGGGGGGGGGCTGTCGCTGGGCCGGGGGGGCTGCCGCTGTGATGCGGGGGGGCTGCGCCGGTTACCTTCTGCCTGGCCGTGGGTGACAGGTCGGCCATGTTCACTCCAGGGGTCCGGTCGGCGGCTGCGGGGCGTCTGGTTGCCATGGAGACACAGCTGGTAGCGTCTCGGGAGCGCGCACGTCGGGCTACAGCAAGCGATGCGAAAAGAGCTGGCGGCCATCTTGGGAAAAAGTTTTATAAGTTGCTGAAACGCTGGAACGGTAAGTAGAAACCAGCTAGGAAAGTAATTTACAGGGGTAATTAGTAATGTATGTTTACTTAGGGGGACTGGGCAAAAAAAAAAAAAAATCACTGCTTCCTCGAGACAACCCCTTTAAGCTTTGTTGTAAACCGAAGTTTACTCAGCAACTTGTAACACATGAAGAATATTTACAGTTCATGGTGATGCAGAACTATGCTAAGCATTTCAACTAATGTTGCTCCCAGTACATAAGTAACACAAATAGTTTTACCTTCAACGCTCTGATTGTATAGTTTTGTATCATCTCAAATATTGATATTTTGCTGTGCAGACCCTCTATCAGGTCATTGAGATAAATACGTTGAACAGAATGGGGCCTATTACTGAACCCTGTGGCCCCCACTAGCAATGGTGGCCCAATTAGAGTATGAACCATTAATTACCACCCTCTGCTATGTCTGAGCCAGTTCCTTACCCAGATACACACGTTTTCACCCAATCCGAGCTTCTCATTTCATATACCAGCCTATTATGTGGCACGGTGTCAAATGCTTTAAAAAATCCATATATATGGGAACAATAGACTCTCCCAGGTCCAGCCTAGAGCTTACTTCATCGTAAAAGCTGACCAGATTAGTCTGACATCATTGACCCCTCATGAACCCGTGCTTATGAGAAGTTTATTTTGTGGTTTTCTTTGAGGTATTCTAGAATGCAATCTCTCAGAATCCCCTCAAATATTTTTCCAATTATTGAAGTAAGACCAGCCTGTAGTTACCAGGATCCATTCTTGACCCCTTTTCCTATATTGGAACCACATTAGCAATGTGCCAATCTAGTGGTACCACACCGGTCTCAGTAGTGTCCTTAAATATAAGAAATAGTGGTCTATCTTTTGCGCCAGTTAGTTCCATTAGAACCCTTGGGTATATTCCATCTGGACCCAGTGATTTGCTGATTATAATCCTTTTTAACTGGCTCTGCACACCCACCTGTGTTAGGTAGGTAATATTTAGCAGGGAGTTCATTTTATCCCACTGTATCTCATGAGACATTTCCTTTTCATTCGTGAATACACTTGAGAAAAGAACATTTCATAGATTTGCCTTTCCCCATCATCTTCTATGATTTCTTGTGCATTATTTGTTAAAGGGCCAGCGCTTTCAGTGCAAATCCTCTTATTATTTATATTGAAAAATAGTTTAGGGTTATTTTTGCTCTCCTTGGCCATCAGTCTTTCTGTCTCTTCCCTAGCAATTTTGATCTTTCCTTTACATATTGTGTTATTTTCCTGTATGATTTTAACGCTTCTTTGCTGCCTTCTTGTTTTAGTAGTTTGAACGCTTTCCAATTTTCGCTTATTGCCCCCCTTACAGTCTTGGAGATCCACATTGGTTTCCTTCTACTTAATTCTAATTCTTTTATTTTTGAACGCTCACATGAGGTAATTATAATGTTTTTAAACTTCTCCCATTTGTCACCTGTACTGTTAAATTTGAGGATGATGTCCCAAATAATGTTGCCAACACTAATTGTGAGCTGATCAAGTTTTGCTTTACTAAAGTTTAGTTTTTTCGTTGCTCCTGAAATGGTTTTTGAGGGTCCTCCATTGACCTTTAACTTGGTCATTGGTGCCAATGTGCACCATGACCTCTGATTTCTCACCAACTCCTCCCAGTAATATGTCAACCCAATCCACGATGTGTCAAACTCGAGTGCCAGGAAGACAACACACCATTCAATGATCCCGGTCTTTGTAGCAGATTGCCCTATCTGTGCCCTTATAATTGAGTCCCCCACCACTATGAGCTGTGTAGCCTGCCCTGTGCTCCTCTTACCCTTCTTACTGGAGCAGTCATCTCCCTGGTGTTTAGAGTGTATGTTGAGCTGCAGCACTGCTGACCCTGTAATGGTATTTCCCTCATCTGCCAACTTTGTAAAAATTGTTATGGTGTGCCATCTAGCCCTGTTCCCAGCCTTTCAGTAATAGCGTCCTCAGCCTGCAGTGCCGTACAACCAGCTCTCACCGTGAAACTGCTTCCTAATATTTCCTAGCCTACTGCAAACGACTTAATTTATAACGTTCTCTGTCTGCAGTGAATTAGACACAGAGCATAGGGGCACAGCCACTTTTATAGGGAAAGTTATATACACTATACAGTCCTGTTCCTCCGTGCAAAAACCCCAAAGCTCCTTCTTAGGGCTACATCTGACCGTGTGCATTATAGTTTTGGCCTGCTGGGAGTTGTAGTGCATCCATTTTAGTATTACGCATCTAGGCCTGTTACCAGCCTTTCAGTAATAGCACCCCCTTAAAGTAAGACATAGTAAGACATTTGAAGAAGTCCCAAATATAATGCACCCCCCGATAGTAAGGCATAGTAAAGTGTGTTTGTATGTAAGCATACCCGCCGAAGAGGACACCAGATCATGCTGCTGTGATGCTTTTTAGCCTGCCGCCTCTGTCCCCTACCTTCACCGTCTGTTGCAGAGCAGCTGCATGCAGGACATGAAGACAGTCACCTGCCGCCGATCCCGATGTTCCCTTCTGCGGCCATCGCTTGTAAATGTGCAGGGATGTCAAGAGGCCCGTCCCCTGCTGCCATCCCCGCTGTCTCCTACTGCCAGATGTATCGGTAGATCTGCAGACAGTTTGCCGTTACCCCTTCTCCTGCCGCCGTTATCCTGTCCGTGCTGTGCTGTGCGAGTGTGCTGTCGTGAGCTCCCCCTGCTGGCCGGAAAATGCGATACTGTACATTCTGCTCCTGCTGTACACATCTGCTGTGATGAGCTCCCCCTGGTGGCTGGAAGCTGCAATACCATCCCTGATTACAAGTGTTCATTTTTTTTTGTTAAATAATAAATGTGAATTCTTCTTAATTGAAAAATAAGACACCCCTGAAAATAAGACATAGCGCATATTTGGGAGCAAAAATTAATATAAGACACGTCTTATTTTGGGGGAAACAGGGTTGGCCTGTTCCCAGCCTGTCAGTAATAGCGTTCTCAGGCTGCAGTGCTGTACAACCAGCTCTCACCGTGAAACTGCACTCTAACATCTCCTAGCCTGCTGCAAACAACTTCATTTATACCGTTCTGTGTCTGCAGTGCATTACACAGAGGTCTCACCGCTAAATAGTACTGTAATATTACCGGGGCCACTGCAAAGTATTTCAGCTCTGCCGCTGTGCAGAGCGTCTCACAATACCCTTTCCTTGGTGGGGCTGAGATAGCCGCAGTTACCAGCACTATCCACTAGCTTTAGAGTCTTCTCCCACTCCACACAGCCTCTATTATCTACAAGTCTCTGCGAGCAGTAAATTACCCCTAGGTATCAGCGTAAGACAGCGGGTTACTTTTTTCAAGTCACAGCATAGAGCCTCCGCTATCTACAAGTCTCTGTGTGCGGTGAATTAAGGCCCAGTTGTCAGTGCTGTACAGTGGGGTAATTTATTTGGGCCCTGCTCTGTTCTTAATCCACCATGATGAGGAGTAGGGGTAAGGGTCGAGGATGTGGATGTGGACGCGGGCGTCCAACTGAGGGTGTGGGCACAGGCGGAGGTCCTGGGCGTGGTGAATCACAGCCGGCTGCTGTGGGATTAGGAGAGAGGCAAGTTTCTGGGGTCCCCAGCTTCATATCACAATTTATGGGTCCACTTGGTAGACCTTTATTACAAACAGAGCAGTGTGAGCAGGTCCTGTCATAGATGGCAGAAAATGCGTCCAGCAATGTATCGACCACCCACTACTCCCGGCCTAGGGACTGCAACTCTGGCTGCTGCTCCTCCTTCCTCCCAGCCTCCTCACTCCATGAAAATGACATATTCTGATGAGCAGGCAGACTCCCAGGAACTGTTCTTGGGTCCCGGCCATGAGTGGGAAAAACTGGTTTCTCTCTCACCTGAGGAGTTTGTCGTGACGATGCCCAACCTTTGGAGAGTTCCGGGAGTTCGGGTGATGAGGCTGGGGACTTCCGGCAACTGTCTCAACAGTTTTTTGTGGGTTAGGATGATGATGAGACACAGTTGTCTGTCAGTGAGGTAGTAGTAAGGGCAGTAAGTCCGAGGGAGGAGCGCACAGAGGATTCGGAGGAAGAGCAGCTGGACGATGAGGTGAGTGACCCCACCTGGTTTGCTAAGCCTACTAAGGACAGGGCTTCAGAGGGGGAGGCAAGTGTAGCAGCAGGACAGGTTGGAAGAGGCAGTGGAGTGGCCAGGGGTAGAGGCAGGGCCAGAGCGAAGAATCCCACAACTGTTTCCCAAAGCACCCCCTCGTGGCAAGCCTCCGTGCAGAGGACTAGGTGTTCAAGGTGTGGATGTTTTTTAGTGAGAGCGTGGACGACCGACGAACAGTGGTGTGCAACCTGTATCGCACCATGATCAGCCAGGGAGCCACCACTACCAGCCTCACCACACCAGCATGCGCAGGCATATGATGGCCAAGCACCCTACACGGTGGGACGAGGGCCATTTACCACCTCCGGGTCACACCACTACCTCTTCCCCTGTGCCCCAACCTGCCACACAGATCCAATCCCCCTCCCAGGACACAGGCACGAGCGCCTCCCGGCCTGCACCCACACCCTCACCTTCACCGTCCTCCACTCCATCCAGCAATGTCTCTCAGTGCAGCGTTCAGCTGTCACTAACACAAGCGTTGGAGCTAAAGCGCAAATACGCCACCACCCATCCGCACGCTCAAGCTTTAAATGTGCACATTGCCATATGAATCAGCCTGGAGATGCTGCCGTACAGGCTAGTGGAAACGGAGGCTCTCAAAAACATGATGGCGGCGGCGGTCCCACGCTACTCGGTCCCCAGTAGCCACTATTTTTCCCGGTGTGCAGCCCCAGCCCTACACCAGCACGTCTCCTGCAACATAAATCGTGCCCTCACTAATGCGGTTACTGGGAAGGTCCACTTAACCACGGACATGTGGACAAGTACTGGTGGGCAGGGCCACTATATCTCCCTGACCACACATTGGGTGAATTTGTTGGAGGCTGGGACCGAGTCAGAGCCTGGGACCGCGCACGTCCTACCCACACCCAGAATAGTGGGTCCTACCTCGGTGCTGGTATCTGCGGCGTTTTATGCCACCTCCTCCAAACCCTTCCCCTCCTCCTCCTCCGCCACCTCTACCTCTCAATTAAGAAGTGTTAGCACGTCGCAAGCTGTCGGTAGCGCGCAGCGCGGCAATGGGCAAGAGTCAGCAGGCCGTTCTGAAACTAATCAGCTTAGGTGACAAGAGGCACACGGCCCCCGAACTGTTGCAGGGTCTGACAGAGCAGACCAACATTTAGCTTTCGCCGCTGAGCCTCCAACCGGGCATGGTCGCGTGTGACAATGGCCGTAACCTGGTGGCAGCTCTGCAGCTCGGCAGCCTCACACACGTGCTATGCCTGGCCCACATCTTCAATCTAGTAGTTCAGCGGTCCCTGCAAAACTACCTCCACTTGTCTGACCTGCTTGGCAAGGTGCGCCGCGTCTGCGCACTTTTCGGCATGTCCACCACGGACGCTGCCACCCTGAGGACCCTGCAACATTGGTTTCAGCTGCCAGAGCACCGACTGCTGTGCGACATGCACACATGTTGGAATTCTTCGCTGCACAAGTTGGCCAGGCTGTACCAGCAGCATAGAGCAATAGTGGAATACCAGCTGCAACATGGGTGGCGGAGTGGTAGTCAGCCTCCCCAATTCTTTACTGAGGAGTGGGCATGGATGGCAGATATCTGCTAGGTCCTCAGAAACTTTGAAGAGTCTTCCCAGATGGTGAGCGGCGATGCGGCAATCATTAGCGTTACCATCCTGCTGTTTTGCCTGCTGAGAAGTACGCTGCACAGCATAAAGGCTGACACTTTGCGGTTTGAATAGGAGATGGGGGATAACAGTTTGTTGCTTGATAGCCAGACCACCCTCATGTCTATATCTCAGCGCGTTTTGGAGGAGGAGGGGAAGGAGCAGGAGGAAGAGGGGGAAGAGACAGCTGGGTACACTGCAGAGGGTACCAATGCTGCTTTCCTCTTATCTGTTCAGCGCGTAGGGGCTGTAGAGGAGGAGGAGGAGGATCCTGAATGTCATCTACCTAGGAAGGACAGCGATGTGTTGCATACTGGTACCCTGGCACACATGGCTGACTTCATGTTAGGCTGCCTTTCTCGTTACCCTCGCGTTAGACGCATTCTGGCCAACACCAATTACTGGGTCTACATCCTTCTCAACCCACGATATAAAGAGAACCTTTCCACTCTCATTCCAGAAGAGGAAAGGGATACATGAGTGATGCAATACTACAAGGCCCTGGTGGACAAAGTGATGCTAAACTTCCCATCTGACAGCGCTAGTAGCAGAAGGCGCATTTCTGAGGGCCAAGTAGCAGGGGAGGCATGGGGATCAAGCAGCATGTCCAACATAGGCAGGGGAACACTCTCCAAGGCCTTTGTCAGCGTAATGGCTCCCCAGCAAGACTGTGTCACCTCTCCCCAGTCAAGGCTGAGTTAGAGGGAGCACTGTAAAAAGATGGTGAGGGAGTACATAGGTAATCGTACCACTGTCCTCCATGATGCCTCTGCTCCATACAACTCTTGGGTGTCAAAGCTGGACACGTGGCACGAACTTGCGCTGTACGCCCTGGAGGTGCTGGCCTGCCCTGCCGCTAGCGTCTTGTCAGAGAGGGTGTTTAGTGCAGCTGGGGGAATCATCACAGATAAGCGTACCCGCCTGTCAACTGCCAGTGCCGACATGCTTACACTCATAAAGATGAACAAAGGCTGGATTTCCCCAGACTTCTCTTCTTCACCGGCGGAGAGCGGCAAAACCTAATGATTCTTTTTGCTGCAACCGGAGAAAACAGCATTCTCTATCACCGAAAAAAGGGGGAATTAGCTTTGTCAATCACCCTCGGATATTATTACTCCTCCTCCTTCTATTCCTCCTCCTAAAACAGTATGTCATCACGCTGAACTGCCAATTTTTCTGCAGCCCAAAAGGCTCTGTTTATAATTTTTTTACAATTTTTCAAAGTTTCAAAAGTATAGATACTTTAACAGAAACCAATTTTTTTCACAGGGCTGCCTCCAGGCTCTGTTACAAATTAAGCAACAGCGAGCTGTATCTTTAAAAAATGTTTATGGGTTTCAGCTGCCCTGGCGGTTGAGCAATTTTTCAGTGGCACTCTTGTACTCTTGGTACACCAATTTTTCTAGCCCTCGCCTATACTGTTATCTAACTAATTTTTCCAGCCTGCGCCTACACTCATGGTATACCAGTGTTTCAGGGGTTCGTCTATACTTTTGCTACAGAAATGTTACAGGGTTCAGCCTATACTTTAGCTACAGTAATGTTACAGGGGTCTGCCTATACTTCTGCTACAGGAATGTTACTGGGGTCCGCCTATACTTTTACTACATAAATGTTACAGGGGTCTGCCTATACCTTTGCTACAGAAATGTTACAGGGGTTCGCCTATACTTCTGCTACAGGAATGTTACTGGGATCCGCCTATTCTTTTACTTAAGAAATGTTACAGGGGTTCACCTATACCTTTGCTACAGGAATGTTACAGGGGTCTGCCTATACTTCTGCTACAGGAATGTTACTGGGGTCTGCCTATATTTCTGCTGCTGAAATGTTACTGGGATCTGCCTATACTTTTACTTAAGAAATGTTACAGGGGTTCGCCTATACCTTTGCTACAAGAATGTTACTGGGGTCTGCCTATACGTCTGCTGCAGGAATGTTACTGATGTCTGCCTATACTTCTGCTACAGAAATGTTACTGAGGTCTGCCTATACTTCTGCCACAGGAATGTTACTGGGTCCGCCTTTACTTCTGCAACAGAAATGTTACTGGGGTCTGCCTATACTTCTGCTACAGGAATGTTACAGGGGTCTGCCTATACTTCTGCTACAAAAATGTTACTGGGGTCTGCCTATACTTCTGCCACAGGAATATTACTGGGTCCGCCTATACTTTAGCTAAAGGAATGATACTGGGGTCCGCCTCTACTTTTACTACAGAAATGTTACTGGGGTCTGCCTATACCTTTGCTACAGAAATTTTACTGGGGTCTGCCTTTACCTTTGCTACAGGAATGTTACTGGGGTCTGCCTATACCTTTGCCACCGAAATGTTACTGGGGTCTGCCTATACCTTTGCTACAGGAATGTTACTGAGGTCCACCTATACTTTTGCTACAGGAATGTTACAGGGGTCTGCCTATACGTCTGCTACAGGAATGTTACAGGGGTCTGCCTATACTTCTGCTGAAGGAATGTTACTGGGTTCCGCCTATACTTTTGCTACGGAAATGTTACTGGGGTCTGCCTATACATTTGCTACAAGATTGTTACTGGGGTTTGCCTATACTATGGGTGCACAAAGACTTCCTATCGCGATGTTTTATCTATCAGGCACAAATACACTGACTGACTAGGGCAGAAATGTCGGCCGAGGAAGAAGTCCTTGACAGAGTGAAACTCTGCCATGTTTGGGCACTCTGATTTCTTCCTGTGTAATACCATCTTTGTGCACTGACAGAAAAGGCGGGCCCAAGGAACAGAAAGTCTTCCTCTTGCGGTGTTCAGCCATCTGACACCAACACAGAATGAATAATGTGTGGACACATGAATTTCCCGTTGCTGTGTAACTCGCGGCAACTTGGGTCACACAAGGTGGAGGCTGGGACCGAGCCTGACCCAGGGCCCGCTCAGATACTTCCCACACAGACTATTGCAGGTCCTACCTCGGTCATGGTTTCTTGGCCTTGGTATGCCACCCCCTCCTCCTGCTTGGGGTCAGGGGATCAGCACTGGGCAACAGGTATTTTCTATTGTGTTACCACAGTTATCTGAGACACTGGTTTGGGCCAAACAAAAGGAGCGTTACTGCATTAATGAGATGTTCACAGCTGCACTCGCATCAGAGTCCGCTTTATGGCCACGATTGCTGAGGGTGTGAGCCGAGGTGGAGGTCCTTGGCATGGTGAAGCTGCCTTGTTCAGGCTCTGTGATTTCTTTATGTGTAATACTTTCCTTGGGTTCCGGCACAAATACACTGACTGACTAGGGTAGAAATTTGGGCCGAGGTCCTTGGTGGGTTGAAACTGCCATGTCTGGGCACTGTGATTTCTGTATGTGTAATACCATCTTTAAGTTCCTTGGGCTCGCCTATGCTGTGGGTGGACAAAGACTTCCCATTGCGTTGTTTTACCTGTCTGGCACAAATACACTGACTGACTTGGGTAGGGTGCAGAGTGCAGATGGCTTTCCCATTGCGTTGTTCAGCTATTTGACACCTACACAGAATGAATTGTGTGGGGACACATGGATTTCCCATAGTTATGTAACTCACGGCAACTTGGGTTACACAAGGTGGAGGCTGGGACCGAGCCTGACCCAGGGCCCGCTCACATACTTCCCACACAGAGTATAGCGGGTCCTGGTCATGGTTTCTTGGCCTTGTAATGCCACCTCCTCCTCCTGCTTGGGGTCAGGGGATCAGCACTGGGCAACATGTATTTTCTCTCGTGTTACCACAGTTATCTGAGACACTGGTTTGCGCCAAACAAAAGGAGCGTTACTGATTTAATGAGACGTTCACAGCTGCACTAGCTTCTGAGTCCGCTTTATGCCCACGATTGCTGAGGGTGTGGGCAGAGGACGAAGTCCTGGGGAAAATGCAATTGCGCTGGGTTTTGCCGGTGGAACCTCTTCCTGGTTCATCCAGTCTTTGGAGCAATGAAAGCAACCGTAACTGATTTAATGAGACATTCACAGCTGTACTAGCATCGGTGTCCGCTTTATGCCCATGATTGCTGAGGGTGTGTGCAGAGGCCGAGGTCCTCGGTGGAGTGAAAGTCTGCCATGTTTTGGCACTGTAATTGCTTCATGCTTAATACTTTCCCTGGGTTTCATGGGCTCCCCTATGCTGTGGGTGCCCAAAGATTTCCCATTGCGGTGTTTTAGCTATCTGGCACAAATACACTGAATGACTTGGGTAGGGCAGAGACGGCTTTCCTAGCGTGGTGTTTATTCACTGAAAAGGACCCACTAAGGAAATATCCTATACTATTTAAAAATTCACTTTTATTTATTCTGTTACAATAAAGACAAGCGCTTGTAGTGACACACAAATTAATAACACCTCTATTTATTTCAAACAATGCGAGTCCTGACGGTGTATAAAGACACTATGGGACACTGATCCCAGCGGTTGTATGTGAGCGTGTGAGTCTGGAGGAGCATCATCAAGCTCTATGCTCCAGGCATTGCATTGAGTGCTAAGTGATTCTCCTTACTGCAAAAACGAGCAGCATAGGGCCGAATCAGCTTCAATAAGCAGCAATACTCAGCTTATCCAGTGATTCTAAGTGGATGATTGTGTTGCACTAATCAACATAGAAAGGCTGTTTGGGTGAAATGAGCGGCAATATCCAGCTCACTCATCACCACAACAATCATTCACATGTAAGAAACCCCACGGACATTACAACACGCTCTGAGTATCCTCACATGTCTATGACTGTGCCACTAAATCTCATCAGACATCATCATAGACAGAGAGATTCCTAGCGAGCAAGTGTTTTAAATGCGATTGTAGCGGTCCTCACTGTAGCAATATACTATATAATATATCTTGGCAAAAAAGCCAGTGGTATATGCCCATATCAGGCCTCTCTGGGACATGAGCTACATTACATCAGCATGATCTAGAGTGGCATATAAGATTCAGTGAGACATAAGCTAAAATACCATCTTAAAGATATAGCTTATTCGCATATTTTTAGTAAAGTGCTCAGGACTCTCTCACCATTGACTATCACGCTCAGTGTGGGTCAACAGTGTCCCATTTCCAATTCATATTAAAGTATCTAACCAGGGACCCTCAAAATAAGTGATAGTGGTACCTGGATTTTTTGGTGTACCATCTAAGTGAACATCAACATATGTAATAAAATGACTCCTTGATCCTGATGACTCGGCCCTAGATTAAAAGAGGCCGAGGAAACGCGTCGAGCCTGGGAGACATAAAAAGTGCACAGAATATAAGGAGTATAACTAAGTGCACCGAGCGATCTATGACTAATATAATATGAGATTTACAATACTGAACTGAAATAATTTTCATCATCTAATATACCTGATTGAGACCAAGTATCTCATTATAGCAGACCGTAATCAGGGTGGCTATATATCTACACCTCTAGGACAGAAGCAATATAGGTCTTTACACACCGTCAGGACTCGCATTGTGTGAAATAAATAGAGGTGTTATTAATTTGTGTGTCACCACAAGCGCTTGTCTTTATTGTAACAGAATAAATAAAAGGTAATGTTTAAATAGTAGAGGACATTTCTTTAGTGGGTCCTTTTCAGTGAATAAATATAGACAAAATAAGAACCCTACTGTCTCAGTGAATAAGTTCCTAGCGTGGGGTTGAGCCATCTGACACCTCCACAGAATGAATTGTGTGGGGACTCATGGATTTCCCATTGCTCTGTAACTCATGGCTCATTGGGTCACTGTTACGGCAAAAAAATGGCCGCCTAGGGAAAGCGGAGTGTACCCTGTGACCGAAGTCCAGGTGACCCGTGCAGTAGGGCTGCGCACACCAAGACTTCAGTACGTCATATGACGGAGGAATTAAATGACAGAGCCCACACAGTTATGGATTCATCAAAGAATTCCCAACAAACGAAGGTTGGGTCTTTTATTTATAGCCCCCAACATAGGTGGGTCGCATTAACTATGTCCGTTCATTGGCTAGTTTCTCATTCCACCCAGAAACTCCCAAGTCAGTGTTAAGTAACATGTTCTCAGAGTGCTGAGGGGCCCCTGTGGCTCAAATTCTTATCTTATCAACACATATGTATTCCCTGTACTTAGCAAAGCGTGTGGTCGGCCATTGTGTGTAGTCCTTTCTCATATGACTCTGTGGCGTAATTTTAAATATTACTTTTATACTCACATCTCCATAAATATAGGTGCATATACATACACGTGCACCTTTATGTATACATACACATACATATATATATATATATATACACATATGCATGTGTATACACACACACATATCCACATATTACAACTGTAAAAACATTATTCTTTTATCCCTAATGTGAGGAGTTAACCCCCCCCCCCCCCCTCCTTAGCATCTTGCTATTCCTAGGGCCTCTTCAGCTAACATGTGGAAGCCTCTCGATGTCCTTATCTTATCTAGACATATGTCCTTTCGTTCGGTTACACAACTCAGCTTGTAAAGAGTTCCTTCTGGTATATTTCATTGCCGTCGTAGCCTTAATTCAAATAACACAGGTAAATAATTTTAGTTAAATAATTTCCATTACAGTCACACAAGGTGGAGGCAGGGACCGAGCCTGACCCTGGGCCCGCTCCTGTGCTTCCCACACAGAGTATTGCTGCATTGTGGAGATGTGTAGAAGTGCTGGCATCTGAGTCCCCTTTATGCCCATGTTTGCGGCTCCTGACAATTTTGTGACGGAGGTGGCATGGGATTGGAATGATGATCGTACATCAATTTATCATCGATTCTCAACAGCATTGTGGGTTATCACCCACACTTTCAAAGAGGGTCGCTGCCAGGCCCTGCCAACCCTCTGCAGTGTGTGCCTCCGGTTCCTCCTCATCGCAGACGCACTTATAAATAGACATGAGGGTGGTGTGGCTATGAAGCGAACGTGTGGCATGAGGGCAGCTGAAGGCTGTGCAGGGAAACTTTTGTGTGCGCTGTGGACACAGGGTCGTGCGGCGAGGGGGATTGGACAGCAATGCCAGCATGTAACCCAGGAGAAAAGGCAGCGGTATCACCTGCAGGTGGTGATTGTCCTGGGTTGCAGGTAGTGTGGTGCTTAGCTAAGGTGTGCCTTGCTAAAGAGGGTTTGTCCGAAGTAAAAATTGTTAGGGGGGGTGACGCCAGACTCTTGCCCCCATTTTGGCTTAATAGTGGGACCTGGGAGCCTCAGATGCAGCCATGCATGCTGCCCCTGCCCTTCCCTATCCGTGTCTATGGTGTTTCCATGACTTTCTGATGTTTTCCAGTGTTTCACAAGTCATCACCTATGCGGGCATCGGTCCCATACAAAAATGCTCGAGTCGCCCATTGACTTCAATAGGATTCATTACTCGAAACGAGCTCTCGAGCATTATGAAAAGTTTGACTCGAGCAACGAGCACCCGAGCATTTTGGTGCTCGCTCATCTCTAGTAGTAGTGTATTCTCTCATAAAAATATAAAAAATGTAAGTTTAAAGTCAAAAGATTTCGTGTATTCATTATTAACTGATCGAAATTGATTGCTAAGACACCTTACACAAACCAGACTTGCATTTCAATTCATTATATTGCATAGCAGATTTAGCATACTTTAAATTGACACTTAACACAACCAAAGCCATTCAACTAAAGTGAAGTCACTTCTTCCTACATTAAGTGTCAGGTCAGAATTTACTTTGTTTGAGATTGAACTAAGCTAGAAATATTCAATATGTTAATAATATTAAAAAAAACTCTAATTCAAGTTAAATTCTAAGATTTTTGATTTTCTTTTTTTCACAAAAGTACATTTCCACTTTTCATCTACTTCTTAATTTACGGAATGTTAAAGTTTATCTCTTCAAGCCTATAAAATGTTAACTATCTTCAGATAATTCTTTCTCATCCAGTACATTTCATGTGGTTTTGTATATGACGAATTTCTCCATACTCAGCAGATGGTTAAGTAGATAGTAAATGTACTGCGGTGAACATCAGGTTTCATCTCTACAGTACATCTAATGTTTGGCAGATATCTAAGACTTTAAATCACAGGAAACCAAACACATATGTGCAAAAATAAATATCAACCTAATCTTCATGACCTGAATCACTGTGGAGAACCTACCAAAAATATAAAAAAAACCTTGTATTTATAGAATGAAAATGATTAGAGATGAGCGAGCACCAAAATGCTCGGGTGCTCGTTACTCGGGACGAAATTATCGCGATGCTCGAGGGTTCGTTTCGAGTAACGAACCCCATTGAAGTCAATGGGCGACCCGAGCATTTTTGTATATCGCCGATGCTCGCTAAGGTTTTCATTTGTGAAAATCTGGGCAATTCAAGAAAGTGATGGGAACGACACAGAAACAGATAGGGCAGGCGAGGGGCTACATGGTGGGCTGCATCTCAAGTTCCCAGGTCCCACTATTAAGCCACAATAGCGGCAAGAGTGCCCCCCCCCTCCCAACAATTTTTACTTCTGAAAAGCCCGCATTAGCAATGCACACCTTAGCTAAGCACCACACTACCTCCAACAAAGCACAATCACCGCCTGCATGACACTCCGCTGCCACTTCTCCTGGGTTACATGCAGCCCAACCCCCCCCCCCCCCGCACGACCCAGTGTCCACAGCGCACACCAAACTGTCCCTGCGCAGCCTTCAGCTGCCCTCATGCCACGCCACCCTCATGTCTATTTATAAGTGCGTCTGCCACAGGAAAAGCAGGCATACACTGCAGAGGGTTGGCACGGCTAGGCAGCGACCCTCTTTAATAGGGGCGGGGCGATAGCCCACAATGCTGTACAGAAGCAATGAGAAATAGAATCCTGTGCCACCGCCATCAGGAGCTGCACACGTGGGCATAGCAATGGGGAACCTATGTGCCACACACTATTCATTCTGTCAAGGTGTCTGCATGCCCCAGTCAGACCGGGGTTTTTTATAAATAGTCACAGGCAGGTACAACTCCGCAATGGGAATTCCGTGTGCACCCACAGCATGGGTGGCTCCCTGGAAGCCACCGGCGGTACATAAATATATCCCATTGCAGTGCCCATCACAGCTGAGGTAATGTCGTGCTTAATACAGGTGGGCTTCGGCCCACACTGCATGCTCCAGTCAGACTGGGGTTCTTTAGAAGTGGACACATGCAGTTACAACTCCGTGTGGACCGACAGCATGGGTGGGTGCCAGGAAGCCACCGGCGGTACATAAATATATCCCATTGCAGTGCCCAGCACAGCTGATGTAACGTCAGCTGTAATGCAGGTGGGCTAAAAATTAATTTGATTACACTGTAGGCGAGGGCCCCAAAAAATTGGTGTACCAACAGTACTAATGTACCTCAGAAAAATTGCCCATGCCCAACCAAGAGGGCAGGTGAAACCCATTAATCGCTTTGGTTAATGTGGCTTAATTGGTAACTAGGCCTGGAGGCAGCCCAGTTAAAATAAAAATTGGTTTAGGTGAAAGTTTTAACGCTTTAATGAGCATTGAAACGTCTAAAAATTGTTTACACAAATTATATGACTGAGCCTTGTGGGCCTAAGAAAAATTGCCCGTTCGGCGTGATTATGTGAGGTTTCAGGAGGAGGAGCAGGAGGAGGAGGAGGAATATTATACACAGATTGATGAAGCTAAAAGGTCCCCGTTTTTGATGCTGATAGAGAACGATGCTTCCATCCGCGGGTGCAGCCTACGTATTGCTTAGGTATCGCTGCTGTCCGCTGGTGGAGAAGAGAAGTCTGGCGAAATCCAGGCTTTGTTCATCTTGATGAGTGTTAGCCTGTCGGCACTGTCGGTTGACAGGCGGGTACGCTTATCCGTGATGATTCCCCCAGCCGCACTAAACACACTCTCTGACAAGACGCTAGACGCAGGACAAGCAAGCACCTCCAGGGCATACAGCGCGAGTTCAGGCCACGTGTCCAGCTTCGACACCCAGTAGTTGTAGGTGGCAGAGGCGTCACGGAGGACGGTCGTGCGATCGGCTACATACTCCCTCACCATCCTTTTACAGTGCTCCCGCCGACTCAGCCTTGACTGGGGAGTGGTGACACAGTCTTGCTGGGGAGCCATAAAGCTGGCAAAGGCCTTGGATAATGTTCCCCTGTCTGCGCTGTACATGCTGCCTGATCTCTGCGCCTCCCCTGCTACCTGGCCCTCGGAACTGCGCCTTCGGCCACTAGCGCTGTCGGATGGGAAGTTTACCATCAGTTTGTCCACCAGCGCCCTGTGGTATAGCATCATTCTCGAACCCCTTTCCTCTTCGGGAATGAGAGTGGAAAGGTTCTCCTTATACTGTGGGTCGAGCAGTGTGTACACCCAGTAATCCGTAGTGGCCAGAATGCGTGTAACGCGAGGGTCACGAGAAAGGCATCCTAACATGAAGTCAGCCATGTGTGCCAGGGTACCTGTACGCAACACATGGCTGTCCTCACTAGGAAGATCACTTTCAGGATCCTCCTCCTCCTCCTCCTCCTCCTCCTCCTCCTCCTCCTCCTCCTCCTCCTCCTCTGGCCATACACGCTGAAAGGATGACAGGCAAGCAGCATGTGTACCCTCAGCAGTGGGCCAAGCTGTCTCTTCCCCCTCCTCCTCATGCTCCTCCCCCTCCTCCTCAACGCGCTGAGATATAGACATGAGGGTGCTCTGACTATTCAGCGACATACTGTCTTCACCCGCCTCCGTTTCCGAGCGCAAAGCGTCTGCCTTTATACTTTGCCGGGAACTTCTCAAGAGGCATAGCAGAGGAATGGTGACGCTAATGATTGCAGCATCGCCGCTCACCATCTGGGTAGACCCCTCAAAGTTTCCAAGGACCTGGCAGATGTCTGCCAACCAGGCCCACGCTTTTGTAAAGAATTGAGGAGGCTGACTCCCACTGCGCCGCCCATGTTGGAGTTGGTATTCCACTATAGCTCTACGCTGCTCATAGAGCCTGGCCAACATGTGGAGCGTAGAGTTCCACTGTGTGGGCACGTTGCACCGCAATCAGTGCACTGGCAGATTAAACTGATGTTGCAGGGTCCGCAGGGTGGCAGCGTCCGTCTTGGAGTTGCGGAAATGTGCGCTGACCCGGCGCACCTCTCCGAGCAGGTCTGACAAGTGTGGGTAGCTTTTCAGAAAGCGCTGAACCACCAAATTAAAGACATGGGCCAGGCATGGCACGTGCGTGAGGCTGCCGAGCTGCAGAGCCTCCACCAGATTACGTCCGTTGTCACACACGACCATGCCCGGTTGGAGGCTCAGCGGCGCAAGCCAGCGGTCGGTCTGCTCTGTCAGACCCTGCAGCAGTTCGTGGGCCGTGTGCCTCTTCTCTCCTAAGCTGAGTAGTTTCAGCACGGCCTGCTGACACTTGCCCACCGCTATCCTGCCGTGCCGCGCGACACCAACTGCTGGCGACGTGCTGCTGCTGACACATCTTTTTTTTTTTTTAAACATTAAATTTTTATTAGCATTTTTTTGTGTACATACAAATTGTAAGTTGAGTGCCAACTAGAGATGAGCGAACGTGTTCGGCTCTGCCCCTTTTCGCCCGAACACCGAACTTTGCGAGCAATTCCGTGCTCGGGCGAAAAAAGTTCGGGGGTCGCCGTGGCAGCGCGGGGGGGTGCGGCGGGGAGTGGGGGGGAGAGGGAGAGAGAGAGAGAGAGGGCTCCCCCCTGTTCCCCGCTGCTGCCGCCCGCACCTCCGCGCCTCTCCCCGCCCCCCAGTGCCCGCCGAAGCTTTACGCGCGGACACTGAAGTCCTCGGCAAAGCCGGTGTCCGGGTGCGTAAGTGTTCGTTAAGAACACGTTCGCTCATCTCTAGTGCCAACACATATTAGTGACAGTAAAATTATTGCATTATATATTTTCTTATACTTCGTAACAAGTTTGGAAACTGTAGATTTGAAGGAGGTCTAGGGGGGGTTGGGTTGGAGAGGAGGGGAAGGGGGAAAGGGAAGAAGAGGAGAAAGAGTGGGGGGGGGGTAAACGTTGCACAGCATACTGTATATATACTTGAAATTCAGTTGTCTAACTTATCTTCTTATACCTTTGTGATTTGTATTATACACTATAGAATAAACAATTGCACTAAACATAACATATTAAAACATTGGCAGATCATAGAGTTGTGTTAGGTTATTTTCCAGCATCCCCAAACCTCTTTGTGTTTTTTTAATGAGTTGTCTCTCAGGGCTAACCAGTTTTCAAATGTTTTTTGTTCGGCCATACGGTCCGTAAACTCACTGTATGTAGGAGGGAGGGCGGAGTTCCAGCGTTTAGCTATAAGTGCTTTGGCTGTCATCATTGCGTGGGATAACAAATACCTAGTGCAAGGGGGGTAATGTTCCATCCCTAACAATAGAAGGGTGGTTTTTTCCTTCTTTTCTATGTGGATATTTAGGGTCTTGCCTACTTGGTTGAGAATTGAGTTCCAAAAGTTGCTCAGTTTTGGGCATGACCAGAATATATGGGAGATTGTACCTCTTTGATTGCAACCCCTCCAGCACTTATCGCTGTTGTGGTGGAATCTGGTGGCAAGCAAACTAGGTGTGTAGTACCATCTTAGGTATATTTTAAGTTGTGTTTCTAGAATGCCCATTCCTTTTGTAGAACTGCAAGCATATTTGTAGGCTGTTTCCCATCTCTCCATTGGGATACTTTCGCCTAATTCTTTTTCCCAGTTGAGAATATGGGTTTTTTTGTGTGTGGTGAGATTGTCAGTTAGAATATCGTAAAAATACCTTGTATCTGACTTGCCCGTCGGGGGAGGCGGGGAGATCTTCCCAAGAACAATCGTCGGGATCCTGGTTCTAAAAATGGGATTTTTCTTTAAAAAGGTTGATATTCTAGTGTAGTTAAACAGGTCATTACCTGTCAGATCGAATTCTGACCGTAATACGTGAAAAGGTTTTATCCCTCTTTCTGTGGTGAGATTGTCCAGTGTTTTCATACCTTTCTGGACCCAGGATTCAATATTTATATCTGGTATGAATAAACTTAATATTCTCAATAGGAGAATCGGTTTCTTGTTTGAATTTTGTGAGGCCGCTTTTTTTGTAAATTCCTTCCAGGCCTCTATAGAGGCTTCTACCATCGGGGGCGTAGACCCCAGGAAGATTTTTAAATCGGGGTGGTTTTTGGTCGCTATAAGCGACGCAGCCAGTAGTAACGAGTCTCCCTTGAGGGGATGGAGGTAAGACGTCTCCATTCCGACCCAAGCCATCGCTCCATTGGTCCTCAACCAGTTTTTTGTTTGGTTTAAAATAGTGGCAGTGAAGTATTTCCCTATGTCCGGCACATCCGCTCCCCCTTTCCTACGGTGTAGGGACAAAATTGAGAGGGCCACCCGCGGTCTACCCCTGGGCCAGACAAAGCTTGTTAGTTGCTTTTGTAGTCCTTTAAGTGTTTTGTTAGAGATTGGGATTGGCAGTACTCTAAAGAGGTACAGGATCCTAGGCAGGATCTTCATCTTATATGTCATGACTTTTCCCAGCCACGAAAGGCCAATCTCCGATAAGCGGTCCAGCTCTTTCTGGATGGAAGTCATGAGTGGTGTAAAATTTAACTCCTCCAGTTCGTTTAAGTTTGCTGATAGTGTTGTGCCTAGATATGGAATGCCCTCCGGTTTCCATTTGAAGGGGAACTCTGTTTGAATTTTTTGTTTGAGGTCTTTTGAAATATTCATTCCAAATATTATGGACTTATCTACGTTGAGCTTGTAGTATGAAACTTTTTCGAATTGCTGTAAGATATGGTAGGCTTCTCTCAGGGATTCTAGGGGTGATGACAGCGTGAGGACAATGTCATCAGCGAATAAGCCAATCCTGTGCTGTCGGAGATTTTGGTTGATACCCCTTATGTCAGGAGAGCATCTCATCGTCTCCGCCAATGGCTCTACCATTAAGACATACAAAATGGGTGAAAGGGGGCAACCCTGTCGGGTCCCATTAGATATTACAAATTTGTCAGACAGAGCTCCGTCAGTCAACACCCTGGCAGTAGGGCAGGAGTACAGGGCCCGGACGGCGCGAATCACCCCCTCTCCGAAACCAAATTTTTCTAGGGTCTGGAAAGCGTATCCCCAATGGACCCTATCAAACGCTTTCTTGGCGTCCAGGGCTAGTATAGTGGCTGGGGTGCCCGAAGTTTTTACTGAATGAATGAGGTTGAGTAATCTTCTCGCGCCGTCCGAGGCCTGCCGCCCCTTTACAAAACCCGCCTGATCCGAATGCACAATGCTAGGAAGTATGTTGAGCAATCTAGTCGCAAAAATATTTGCATATATTTTGGTGTCAGTGTTGAGCAAGGATATTGGCCTGAAGTTTGCAGGCTTGTTCGGTTCTTTGCCCGGTTTAGGCAGCACCACTACGGTGGCCTGGAGCATCTCTTCTGGGAATGTGCCTTTGGTCATTATAGAGTTTAGGGTTTTCCCCAAATATGGGGAGAGGTACTTCGAGAACAGCTTATAATATTCTGACGAAAAGCCGTCCGGCCCAGGGGCCTTCTGACTTTTCATGGAGGCAATTGTGTCCAAAAGTTCCTGAGGTGTTATTGGGCTATCAAGGGTGGCTAACTGTGGTTTGCTGATATGTGGGAGGTTTACCCTATTCAAAAAGGAATGGATATTCGCCTCAGTTGGGGGAGGAAGGTGCGGGTCCTCCCTTAAATTATATAATTTGCTGTAAAAGCTGCGGAATGACTCGAGTATTTGTTTTGGATGAGTAATTTTACATTCTTTTTTGTTGGGATCCCAAACATAAGGGATGTTAGCTTTAATTGTTTTTTTCTTTATTAGGTTGGCCATCCACTTCGTGGGTTTATTGGTCGAGGCATAAATATTGGCTCGGTGGGAGGTAATTTCTTTGTCAAAGTCTCCTTGTAATACTCTGCGCATTTCTAACCTGGTTCTGAATAATTCTGAAAATAATGTTTGGGTGGGTTGGGCTTGTATTTGTTTCTCTAACTTTTGAATTTTCACCGTTAATGTTTCTATGTTTTTTTGTTTTTCCTTTTTGTATCTCGCCCCAATTTTTATAAATATGCCCCTCATGTAGGCCTTATGAGCCATCCAGAGGATCTCAGGACCGACATCAGGTGTATCGTTTGATGTGAAGTAGTTTTTTAATTCTTTTTGGAGTTCATCTTGAAATTTTGGTAACTTCATCAGAAAAGTATTGTTCCTCCACTGCTTATTGGTCAGTCTGTTTCCTCCAAAAGCTAGGGATGTTACAGCTGGAGCGTGGTCCGACCATGTTATAACTCCCACCTCTGCTTTAACCACCGTGGTTATAAGCGATTTGTCCACTAAAATTAGGTCTATGCGAGAGAAGGACTTGTGGCGGGGAGAGAAGAAGGTGTACTCTCTGGCCGATGCATTAAGACACCTGAATGTGTCGTACAATGCAGCTCCTCTGATCCACTCGTTCAGAGATCTGCTCCCTCTAGTTTCACATGTTGAGGTGTCAATAGCTCTATCTGGAGCCAGATTGAAGTCACCACTGACGATCAACGCTCCCTTGGCCACCCGATTCACCTTTTTTTGAAGTTTATTTAAAAAATGTATTTGTTTAGAATTGGGGGCGTATACGTTAATTATTGTGAGTTGTGAATTTTTTAAGGAGCCTACCAAGATTATATATCTTCCTTTCGGATCACATAGTTGTGTTTCTATTTTAAATGGGGTTGTGTCTCTAAACGCAATTGAGACCCCTGCATGTTTTTTGTGTGCGCATGCATGTATAATTTGTGGAAATTTTCTATGTGACAGTCTATGGCTATCAGTGGCTAGCAGGTGTGTTTCTTGCATACATACTATATCCACGCAGTGGCGGACGGCTTCCTTCCATATTGCACTTCTTTTAAAGGGGGTGTTCAGGCCGTTGGCGTTCTGTGACATTATTTTGATCGACATCTTATCCTGGTATTGCTTCTGTTATAGACGTTCGGGGGAAGAAAAGATCTGCGTGATGCTGCCAACAACAGAAACTACAAAAACAAATAACAACAGTATCCATGACATACAGTATAGTGAGTAGCATGGTTAGTAGAGATGAGCGAACACCAAAATGTTCGGGTGTTCGTTATTCGGAACGAACTTCCCGTGATGCTCGAGGGTTCGTTTCGAACAACGAACCCCATTGAAGTCAATGGGCGACCAGAACATTTTTGTATTTCGCCGATGCTCGCTAAGGTTTTCATGTGTGAAAATCTGGGCAATTCAGGAAAGTGATGGGAATGACACAGTGACGGATAGGGCAGGCGAGGGGCTACATGTTGGGCTGCATCTCAAGTTCACAGGTCCCACTATTAAGCCACAATAGCGGCAAGAGTGGGCCCCCCCCCCCCCCCCCAACAACTTTTACTTCTGAAAAGCCCTCATTAGCATGGCATACCTTTGCTAAGCACCACACTACCTCCAACAAAGCACAATCACCGCCTGCATGACACTCCACTGCCACTTCTCCTGTGTTACATGCTGCCCAACCGCACCCCCTCCCCCCCACAGCGCACACCAAACTGTCCCTGCGCAGCCTTCAGCTGCCCTCATGCCACACCACCCTCATGTCTATTTAGAAGTGCGTCTGCCACGACGAGGGACCGCAGGCACACACTGCACAGGGTTGGCACGGCTAGGTAGCGACCCTCTTTAATAGGGGCGGGGCGATAGCCCACAATGCTGTACAGAAGCAATGAGAAATATAATCCTGTGCCACCGCCATCAGGAGCTGCACACGTGGGCATAGCAATGGGGAACCTATGTGCCACACACTATTTATTCTGTCAAGGTGTCTGCATGCCCCAGTCAGACTGGTTATATGCACCTTAACAGTAACCGCGTTGGTGGTAATGTGGTGGTGACTGCGGACCTAGTACCACGGTTATATTTTGTTGATTTTCGGAATGTGGCCAGGATTAAGTGGGCCGTGGCGGGGGGATGGTGGGGGGGCTCTCTTGTAGTGTCGGTAAAGGTGAAATTCTTGGACTGCCACCAGACGAACCAATGCAAAGGCATTTGCCAACAATGTTTTCCCTCTTGGAGGAGGAGGGGGATGTTTTTGAGGCACTACGTGTCCTCTCCACGTGTCCGTTCCATGTAAGCAATAGTAGCACTCAAGACAGGCCCCAGTAACAATTCTGAAGCAGCAGTATAGCGGGAGCGCAGTCTTCGTTCCATGTAAGCAATAGTAGCACTCAAGACAGGCCCCAGTAACAATTCTGAAGCAGCAGTATAGCGGGAGCGCAGTCTTCGTTCCATGTAAGCAATAGTAGCACTCAAGACAGGCCCCAGTAACAATTCTGAAGCAGCAGTATAGCGGGAGCGCAGTCTTAGTTCCATTTCAGTAGCCTTAGTATAGCCAAGGCACAAGTGACATTTATGTAGCTAAAGTGTAGGCCAACCCCACACACCTTTCTGTACCATGAGTGCAGGCGAAGAACATAGAAATTACTATGATTACACTGTAGGTGAGGGCCCCAAAAAATTGGTGTACCAACAGTACTAATGTACCTCAGTAAAAATTGGCCATGCCCAACCAAGATGGCAGGTGAATCGCTTTGGTTAATGTGGCTTAAGTGGTAACTAGGCCTGGAGGCAGCACAGTGTAACGAAAAATTGGTTCAAGTTAAAGTTCCAACGCTTTTAAGCTAATTGAAACTTATAAAAATTGTTCTGAAAAATTATTTGAGTGAGCCTTGTGGCCCTAAGAAAAATTGCCCGTTCAGCGTGATTACGTGAGGTTTCAGGAGGAGGAGCAGGAGGAGGAGGAGGAGGAATATTAGACACAGATTGATGAAGCAGAAATGTCCCCGTTTTGGATGGTGATAGAGAACGATGCTTCCATCCGCGGGTGCAGCCTACGTATTGCTTAGGTATCGCTGCTGTCCGCTGGTGGAGAACAGAAGTCTGGGGAAATCCAGCCTTTGTTCATCTTGATGAGTGTTAGCCTGTCGGCACTGTCGGTTGACAAGCGGCTACGCTTATCTGTGATGATTCCCCCAGCCGCACTAAACACCCTTTCCGACAAGACGCTAGCCGCAGGACAAGCAAGCACCTCAAGGGCATACAGGGCTAGTTCAGGCCACGTGTCCAGCTTCGACACCCAGTAGTTGTAGGGGGCAGAGGCGTCACCAAGGATGGTCGTGCGATCCGCTACGTACTCCCTCACCATCCTTTTGCAGTGCTCCCGCCGACTCAGCCGTGACTGGGGAGCGGTGACACAGTCTTGGTGGGGAGCCATAAAGCTGGCCAGGCCCTTAAAGACTGTTGCACTGCCTGGGATGTACATGCTGCTCGATCTACGCACATCCCCTGCAACATGGCCCTCGGAACTGCGCCTTCTGCCACTAGCGCTGTCGGCTGGGAATTTTACCATCAGCTTGTCCGCAAGGGTCCTGTGGTATAGCAACACTCTCGAACCCCTTTCCTCTTCGGGAATCAGAGTGGGCAGGTTCTCCTTATACCGTGGATCGAGCAGTGTGTACACCCAGTAATCCGTCGTGGCCAGAATGCGTGCAACGCGAGGGTCACGAGAAAGGCATCCTAACATGAAGTCAGCCATGTGTGCCAGGGTACCAGTACGCAACACATGGCTGTCCTCACTAGGAAGATCACTTTCAAGATCCTCCTCCTCCTCCTCCTCCTCCTCCTCAGGCCATACACGCTGAAAGGATGACAGGCAATCAGCCGGTATACCGTCAGCAGCGGCCCAAGCTGTCTCTTCCCCCTCATCCTCCTCATGCTCCTCCTCCTCCTCCTGTACGCGCTGAGAAATAGACAGGAGGGTGCCCTGACTATCCAGCGGCATACTGTCTTCCCCCGCCCCCGTTTCCGAGCGCAAAACAGCTGCCTTTATGGTTTGCAGGGAATTTCTCAAGATGCATAGCAGAGGAATGGTGACGCTAATGATTGTAGCATCGCCGCTCACCACCTGGGTAGACTCCTCAAAATTACCAAGGACATGGCAGATGTCTGCCAACCAGGCCCACTCTTCTGAAAGGAATTGAGGAGGCTGACTCCCACTGCGCTGCGCAAGTTGGAGTTGGTATTCGACTATAGCTCTACGTTGTTCATAGAGCCTGGCCAACATGTGGAGCGTAGAGTTCCACCGTGTGGGCACGTCGCACAGCAGTCGGTGCACTGGCAGCTTAAAGTGATGTTGCAGGGTGCGCAGGGTGGCAGCGTCCGTGTGGGACTTGCCGAAATGTGCGCAGAGCCGGCGCGCCTTTACGAGCAGGTCTGACAAGCGTGGGTAGCTTTTCAGAAAGCGCTGAACCACCAAATTAAAGACGTGGGCCAGGCATGGCACGTGCGTTAGGCTGCCGAGCTGCAGAGCCGCCACCAGGTTACGGCCGTTGTCACACACGACCATGCCCGGTTGGAGGTTCAGCGGCGCAAGCCAGCGGTCGGTCTGCTGTGTCAGACCCTGCAGCAGTTCGTGGGCCGTGTGCCTCTTATCGCCTAAGCTGAGTAGTTTCAGCACGGCCTGCTGACGCTTGCCCACCGCTGTGCTGCCACACCGCGCGACACCGACTGCTGGCGACATGCTGCTGCTAACACATCTTGATTGCGAGACAGAGGAGGAGGAGGAGGAGGAGGAGGGTGCTTTAGTGGAGGAAGCATACACCTCCGCAGATACCAGCACCGAGCTGGGGCCCGCAATTCTGGGGGTGGGTAGGACGTGAGCGGTCCCAGGCTCTGACTCTGTCCCAGCCTCCACTAAATTCACCCAATGTGCCGTCAGGGAGATGTAGTGGCCCTGCCCGCCTGTGCTTGTCCACGTGTCCGTAGTTAAGTGGACCGTGGCAGTAACCGCGTTGGTGAGGGCGCGTACAATGTTGCGGGAGACGTGGTCGTGCAGGGCTGGGACGGCACATCGGGAAAAGTAGTGGCGACTGGGAACTGAGTAGCGCGGGGCCGCCGCCTCCATGATACTTTTGAAGGACTCCGTTTCCACAACCCTATACGGCAGCATCTCAAGGCTGATGAATTTTGCGATGCGGACGGTTAACGTTTGAGCGTGCGGGTGCGTGGCGGCGTACTTGCGCTTGCGCTCCAACAGTTGCGCTAGCGACGGCTGGACTGTGCGGTGCGAGACATAGGTGGATGGGGCCGAGGACAGCGGAGGTGAGGGTGTGGGTGCAGGCCATGAGACGGTCGTGCCTGTGTCCTGAGAGGGGGGTTGGATCTCAGTGGCAGGTTGGGGCACAGGGGGAGAGGCAGGGGTGCAAACCGGAGGCGGTGAACGGCCTTCGTCCCACCTTGTGGGGTGCTTGGCCATCATATGCCTGCGCATGGTGGTGGTGGTGAGGCTGTTGGTGTTGGCTCCCCGGCTGAGCTTTGCGCAACAAAGGTTGCACACCACTGTTCGTCGGTCGTCAGGCGTCTCTGTGAAAAACTGCCGGACCTTAGAGCACCTCGGCCTCTGCAGGGTGGCATGGCGCGAGGGGGCGCTTTGGGAAACACTTGGTGGATTATTCGGTCTGGCCCTGCCTCTACCCCTGGCCCTGGCCACCGCACTGCCTCTTGCAACCTGCCCTGCTGATGCCCTTGACTCCCCCTCTGAAGACCTGTCCTCCTGAGTAAGCGTTGCACACCAGGTGGGGTCAGTCACCTCATCGTCCTGCTGCTCTTCCTCCGAATCCTCTGTGCGCTGCTCCCTCGGACTTACTGCCCTTACTACTACCTCACTGCAAGACAACTGTGTATGATCGTCATCGTCCTCCTCACCCACAGAAAGTTGTTGAGACAGTTGGCGGAAGTCCCCAGCCTCATCCCCCGGACCCCGGGAACTTTCGAATGGTTGGGCATCAGTGACTATAAACTCCTCTGGTGGGAGAGGAACCGCTGCTGCCCAATCTGAGCAGGGGCCCGAGAACAGTTCCTGGGATTGTTCCCGCTCCTGAGCAGGTGTCATTGTAGTGGAGTGAGGAGGCTGGGAGGAAGGAGGAGCAGCAGACAGAGGATTCGGATTTGCAGCAGTGGACGGCGCAGAACTGCGTGTTGACGATAGGTTGCTCGAAGCACTTTCTGCCATCCAGGACAGGACCTGCTCACACTGCTCATTTTCTAATAACCGTCTCCCGCGTGGACCCATTAATTGGGCGATGAATGTGGGGACGCCAGAAACGTGCCTCTCTCCTAATCGCGCAGCAGTCGGCTGCGACACACCGGGATCAGGAGCTCGGGCTGTGCCCACACCCTGACTTGGCCCTCCGCGTCCTCGGCCGCGTCCACGTCCTCTAGGCCTACCCCTACCCCTCAGCATGCTGTATTACCAGTGATTTGATTTAACAGGCAGGAAATAAATTGGCGCAAGACTGCAGGCCAAATATAATTTTTGCCCTTTTGGGAAAACGAAAGGCCCCACTGCCTCTAGTGAATGAATAATCTAAGTTTAATAACTGTGCTGTGTCCCTGCTTATGTGTCACAGAACGTGAGGGTAGCAGAGTTATTATAACTCTGGCAGAGCAGGTATTTTTTTTCCCCAATTAAGGAAAGCAAATGGCGAAGCCAGCAGTAAAGCGTAGCTGGGTGCGTATGATTTAGCAATGTTTTTCACGCAGCTCACACGTGTCCACCGCCCGTAAGGACGGACAGAGGCTGGACAAATAGATTTGTTTTCAGTTTTTTCCCACCAAAAGGCAGCACTGCGTATATTCAATGAATAATAACTGTGTTGTGGCCCTGCCTATACAATTCTTTCCCTGCAGTATCAATGGAGGGTGGAATGCTCTGCAGAGGCGATTTTGAGAAGCCCAAAAAAAATGCAGCACAGCTAACAGCAGCCAGCACAGTACTGCACACGGATAAATATGGCCCTAGAAAGGACCGTTGAGGTTCTTGAAGGCTACACTCACTCCTAACACTCTCCCTGCCTATGCAGCACTTCTGTCCCTAATGCCGGGTGCAACGCTCTGCAGAGCCGATTTTGAGAAGAAAAAAATGCCACTGCTAACAGCAGCCAACACACAGCTATCAGTGGCCCTAATAAGGACCTTTGGGGGGTCTTGAAGCCTACACTAACTACCAATTCTTTCCCTACAGCAGCTCCGGTATAAACAGCACTGTCCCTCATCTAACTCACACCGCATCTGAGGCGAGCCGCGGGAGGGGCCGACTTTTATATTAGGCGAACACCTGATCTCGCCAGCCACTCACAGCAGGGGGGTGGTATAGGGCTTAAACGTTGCAGGGGGAAGTTGTAATGCCTTCCCTGTCTTTCAATTGGCCAGAAAAGCGCGCTAACGTCTCAGGGAAGGAAGTGAAAGTAACCAGAACACCGCATGGTGTTCGTTACGAATAACGAACATCCCGAACACCCTAATATTCGCACGAATATCAAGCTCGGACGAACGCGTTCGCTCATCTCTAATGGTTAGTAACATCTCCTCGCCGGGGTCATTACACATTTTTTGGCGGGTGGAGTTGCCTTGTGCATAAGACCTAACACGGCAGGAAAGTGGGTTAATCCTGAATTTTGTACAAGCTTTCGCTTGCATACACGTTTTGGGGGGGATAAGTCCTTGTGGTGAGTAGACTCACTTTCAGACAGAGTATGGGGGGAAAGAGGAGTAGAGAGAGTCCCTGGTGGGTCTTGGTTCGCCTCTTACTCTCGAGAGTGGGTGTTGTCGTTCCTGCTTCTTGTGTCGGATTTTCCCAGACCTCCGCTGGCGGGGTTGCCTGGGACTCGCTCCGGGATCCCAATGCCCCAGGATTGTAAGATTTCAGAGGCAGAAGTGGGGTTTAGAAGCACGTGTGTTGCGTTCTCTCTGGAAACGATCAGTTTCGTGGGGAATCCCCACCTGTAAGGAACACCAGCTTCCCTGAGAGCCGCCGTCACCTTTGCAAAGCTCCTTCTTGCCTCCATTGTGGCCTGAGATAGGTCTATGAAAACACGGAGGTCCGCATATGGGCTTGGTAGAGCTCTCACTTTCCTGACGGCATTCATCAGAGCCTCTTTAGTGCTATAATAGTGGATGCGTATAATAATGTCTCTGGGAGTACTTTCTTTCAAAAATTTTGGGAGAGGGAGCCTGTGGGCTCTATCGATTTTTAGCTCCTGCTCTGGGACGTTCGGGAGAACTTTGCGGAGGAAGCGCAACATAAAGCTCATAATTTCAGAATTGGGAACCTTCTCCGATACACCCCTTATCTTGACGTTGTTACGTCTGTTTCTGTCCTCAAGGTCAGTTAACTTTTGTTGCAATTTTGTGACGCTCGCCTCTAGATCATAGTGAGAGTCTATTAGTGAATTATGGGACCTGACCAATTCTCCCATCTTTGTTTCCGTTTTTTCTATGCGGGTATTAACTTCTCTGACTGAGGAGTCGACATAGGAAGTTAGGTTTTTAATGTCGAGATGAATAGTATTGTGCAGAGCCATGATGATTTCTTTAATATAGAGCTCCGAGGCTGGTTTATTTGAAGCAGACAGATCAGCCAATCTGTTTTCTTTCATACTATCAGAGGGAATGTATGTGGTATCAGAGCTGTTTAAACAGGGCTCTTCTGGCAGCCTTTGCTTTTGTTTCTCTGGGCTATTTGTGGGAGAGGGGGGGTATGCAGCCTCGTGTGTGGCGCCATTATGTGTCTCTTATCCCCTTTCCCTCTGTCTCCCTCGCTGCCTGCTTCTGCCGCTTGTCCTTCTAACAGCACAACGGAGCCCGCTTCTGTGACTGCTGGTGTTTCCCCTGCTGTCATCGGCTCACTTTGCTCTGCAGCTTTCAGGGCTGTCTGCCGCTCCTCCATCAGCGCGCCGACGGCTGCCGTCTCCTCCGGGGCCATGTTAGATGAAGTAGCGCGCGCTGAGAAGAAATCCTCCAATCTTGACGGTTTTCCTCTAGTCGTCCTCCGCTTTGTCATCTCCAGGTGCTGGGGAGGTTTGCCGGCGCTTTGGGATGTTTTTTTCCCCTCTTCCGACGCTTTATTGTAGCTTGGAGTCCTTATCTTGAGCGGAGCACAAACTCAAGCGACCGCTCCGGAGCCTCACCAAGCCACGCCCCCTGCTGCTGACACATCTTGATTGCGAGACAGAGGTTGCGTAGGAGGAGGAGGAGGAGGGTGGTTTAGTGGAGGAAGCATACACCGCCACAGATACCACCACCGAGCTGGGGCACGCAATTCTGGGGGTGGGTAGGACGTGAGCGGTCCCAGGCTCTGACTCTGTCCCAGTCTCCACTAAATTCACCCAATGTGCCGTCAGGGAGATATAGTGGCCCTGCCCGCCTGTGCTTGTCCACGTGTCTGTTGTTAAGTGGACCTTGGCAGTAACCACGTTGGTGAGGGCGCGTACAATGTTGCGGGAGACGTGGTCGTGCAGGGCTGGGACGGCACATCGGGAAAAGTAGTGGCAACTGGGAACCGAGTAGCGCAGGGCCGCCGCCGCCATCATGCTTTTGAAAGCCTACGTTTCCACAAGCCTATACGGCAGCATCGCTGAGAGACATTGCTGGATGGGGCCGGGGACAGTGGAGGTGAGGGTGTGGGTGCAGGCCAGGAGACGGTAGTGCCTGTGCCCTGAGAGGGGGGTTAGATGTCAGTGGCAGGTTGGGGCACAGGGGTAGAGGCAGTGGTGCAAACCGGAGGCAGTGAACGGCCTTCGTCCCACCTTGTGGGGTGCTTGGCCATCATATGCCTGTGCATGCTGGTGGTGGTGGCTCCCCAGCTGATCTTGGCGCGACAAAGGTTGCACACCACTGTTTGTCGGTCGTCAGGCGTCTCTGTGAAAAACTGCCACACCGTAGAGCACCTTGACCTCTGCAGGGTGGCATGGCGCGAGGGGGCGCTTTGGGAAACAGTTGGTGGATTATTCGGTCTGGCCCTGCCTCTACCCCTGGCTACCGCACTGGCTCGGCCTGTGCCCCCACCCTGACTTGGGCCTCCGGGTCCTCGCCCGCGTCTACGTCCTATAGGCCTACCCCTACCCCTCAGCATGGTGTATTACCAGTAGTGCAGAAACAGAACGCTGTAATTAAATGTGCCGCTTATTGGCCTGTGGTTGGAGGCTGACTTCGCTTACGGAACGCCAGGAAATAATTTTGCACAAGCCTGCTGTAACACTTAGCTGGCTGCGTATGAATTAGGAGGACTACTACACCCAGCACAGACCCAGAACACTGAGGACAGTCACAGGCAGCCCAAATAGATTTTTTTCCCCAAATGTTTTTGCAAAGGCCCACTGCCTATATTCAATAAATATGTCTTCTGTCCCTGCCTCACAATATATGTGTTCTGTCCCTGCCTCACAATATATGTCTTCTGTCCCTACCTAACCACCACTTCTGGCCCTGGAGTATTACTGCAGGGCGCAATGCTCTGCACGGCTGATATACAAAAAAAGTGCAACACTGCAAAAAGCAGCCTCCACAGTACTGCACACGGTTAGATGTGGCCCTAAGAAGGACCGCTGGGGTTCTTGAAGCCTAAAATACTCCTAACACTCTCCCTATAGCAACTCCACCAAGACAGCACTGTCCCTGATCTCTGTCAGAATGCATCTGTGGCGAGCCGCGGGAGGGGCCGATTTATATACTCGGGTGACACCTGATCTCACCAGCCACTCACTGCAGGGGGGTGGTATAGGGCTTGAACGTCGCAGGGGGAAGTTGTAATGCCCTCCCTGTCTTTCCATTGGCCAGAAAAGCGCGCTAACGTCTCAGAGATGAAAGTGAAAGTAACTCGAACATCGCGTGGTACTCGTTACGAATAACGAGCATCTCGAACACGCTAATACTCGAACGAGCATCAAGCTCGGACGAGTACGTTCGCTCATCTCTAAAAATGATGTACGGAACCCACTACCTAATATCTGATAACAAAGAGATAACCTACCAATTTTGAAACAGGTTTATGTGAATATAGGCTGAAGGTATAAGGTTTCCACCCTTTGCTGTTTATACTTTTAATACTTTGTAATATAACACCACCGATGCCGGAGTCACTAACCACCACTGGGTTCCCAATCAATATACCTTACTGATACAGATGTATAGTCTATTATTCTAGCCTAGTTTTTATTATGAAAGTCCTTGTGGGAATTGGCAGATATATGCTATAATCAGTATCTCATGTAATTTATGTGGTTTATGATTTCATAGTAAAATTGATAGTCTGTCAAGTTTGCAGAGAGGTTGCAGATTGTGGTGAGGTGAGTAATGAGAGCTGGGGAAAGTGACCGGAGGAGGTGAGAGGGGAGAGGGTCGCTAGCGCAGGTGGTGGGGCTGGCAGCGGAAAGGAGCCTGGAGACTTCTTCCTCTGTCGTTGGTTCTAGCGTAGATAGTGAGTAGGTGCTGGAGGCAGTGCTGATGAAACTGGGATTGGGGCTAGCCATGCAGCTTTCAGAGATTTCTTTTTGGATGTTGTCGATTTTTTTAAAATAGGCAGCTAGTTCTCCAGCAGTCAGGTCTGTTACAGGGGCCTGTTCTTTGGGGCTGAGGGGGGATTGGAAGGTCTCAAATAGTTGTTTGGGGTTGTGGGATAATGAGGAGACAAAGGGGGTGAAATAAACTTGTTTGGCATGGTGAAGGGCGAGGTTATAGGTTTCAAGAATGAATTTGAAGTGGAGGAAGTCTGCTGGCAGCTTTGACTTTCTCCACAGCCACTTGGCCCACCTAGAGCTCCACCAGATGAAGCACATTTGGGACATGAGCCGAGATTGCCGTGGTCTTCATTTGATGGCTCGAGTCATGGGCAGTGCTGCTTCATTTAGGGCACGGCTGAGGGTGGTGTGGTAGTGTTCAGCTGCCAGGTTAGGGCAGCGGAGGAGAAAGATAGGAGACAGGGAGGACTGAATGGTCTCGGCGAACTTTTTGGTGCAGACAGACTGGAGGTATTGAAAGTATAAACACCAGAGGTGTAAACCTTATACCTTCGGCCTATATTAACATAAACCTGTTTCAAAATTAGCAGGTTCTCTCCTTGTTATCACATTAATATGTTTAGGTAGTGGATTCTGTACATCATTTTAATTCTATAAATAAAAGTTATTTTTAAATATTTTTGGTAGGTTCTCCACAGTGATTAAGTTTTAGATCTGAGAACCAATCTGTCTCTGTGAATAATCTTCACGGCCTGGGTTCAACTGAGTTATTCTTGCTGTGACCTCAACCCCCTCGCCCACCCCCATGTCCAAATGACACACACAGACTGCCTTTTTGGATAATTTGGCCACAGCAGCCATTTTATTACACACACAGTTATACATAGAATTTTGCATCTTGTAACTAAAAGGCCCCCAATGACCCTGAAGAGGAGGGGAGGTCCCACAAAGCCCCACACATGTCTTCCACCTCACTATGTGGTAGAAAACATATCCCCCAATGACTCAGGAGACCCAATTGTGCTTGACACATGCCTTTGCCGCAAGCCACCTGACTTGGGAGGCCCAAAGGCATGGGGGGAAGCAGGGCCATCAAGGATTGGGCCTGCTGGGTAGTTTTGTATGTGCTGGCCCTGTTCTTCTGTTGCTGCTTTCCACTTCTGCTTTTCCCCTTCTAAACGAGTCTTCAGAAGCAGAAAACTAATTATCATACTCTATGGTCAGGAACTTCTCTACTGATATTACATTTATCGACCTACATCTAAATAAAATAAGAGATGATGTTGTATAACTGTATCAGTCACTGCTACTAATTCATTACTTCCACATTCTATATAAAGAATCTGAAATTAACATATATCTTTCTAGTTATTATCTATGTATTTTTTTATATCTTTCCTTTCTCATTATCAACCCATTTCAACACATTGCTCTAGATGCTAATGGCCCTTTTACACAGTACGATGACATCATTCAGAATTGCTCAGATTGTATCGCTCCTACGGGAATGTGAACAATAATCGCACAGTACAAATGCATGCAGAAACTAAATGATTGAATGAGAATTGTTCAGTGGTTCAGATTCGGTGTGCGAAAAAACTGAACAACGTGCCATTAAGTGTAAACAGCAGTTGTTCACATGTGAATGACTATCTATTTACTGGGAATAGAGGTGCACAGAGAAAAAATGCCCCGCCGGCCCGCTCCACCTCCATGGCGAAAAAGCTCTAAGTGATGCCAGCGATACTTGCTCCTATGTAACCCCACAGGAGCAAACATCACTTGGACGAACTGCCAGACATCGTGTGCCAGACAGCTTATCCTGTGTAATGTGGTGATCTAAGGAGCAATGCAAGCTGAGCTTGAAAATTAGCTGCAGAATGGGGCTGTAATTGATAAGCTATTCAATATAACAGTAAGAATCAGAAAAGGGAACACTCATGGCTATTTGAGGACTGATTCACATGCTACATGCAGTTTGGATGCTATTTTTTATTCATTTTTTTAAACAAAGCTAGGAGTGGTTACAAAGAAAATAAAAGCATAGAGGAAATACTAATACCTCTCCACACTGCAGTCTTATATTTAAAAAGAGCATGGCTCTGCTGTCTATCCTCATTTTTTTTGTAGTTACCCCCTTTGCTAGGAAGGGTTCTTTCTAGAACTGGCTTCTGGTACTGGCAATATACCAAGTGGGAAGTATCTAAGGCTCATTCTCAATGGGTGTCATTGGACTTGATTGACAGACTGCATCACTTATTGTGGGGACCATCCACTTGACTCATTGACCGCACCAGAGGCAGTGCTCTCATTTCACATTGTTTTACCATTTATAAAATGGAATACTAGTTTGAGGTTATTTTTGCTCTCTTTGGCAATCAGTCTTTCTGCCTCTTTCCATTTTCTTTCTTGTATGTTTTTAGCGCTTCCTTACTGCCTACTTGTTTTAATAATTTAAAAGCTTTACTTTTTTCACTTATTGCCCCCCTTCCAGTCTTGTCGATCCACATTGGTTTCCTTCTCCATGTAGTTCTTTTATTTTTCAAGGGTATGAAGTGCTCACATGATGTAATTAGGATGTTTTTAAACTCCTCCCATTTGTCGCCTGCACCATTATTTATGAGGATGCCATCCCAATTAATGTTACTGATAGTAGTTCTGAGGTGATCAAATTTTGCTTTACTAATTGTTTAGTTTCTTTGTTGCTCACTGATAAGGCTTCATATTGAATGACAGCTGGAAATTAACTATATTGTGGTCTCTATTTCCCAAGTGTCTCTCAAACTGCACCCTCATAATTCTGTCCGGTTTGTTAGGTAATAGTAAGTCCAGGATGGCCCTTCCTGTTACCCATATAAGTTGGGTAAGGTACTTATCTTTGGTTGTTCTCAAGAACTTATCACCCCTGTGAGATTTGCAGGTTTCGTATTCCCATATTATATCCAGATAATCAAAGTCCTCATAATAGTTAATTGATTGCAGTTTGACACCTCTTCTATCTGCCTTATTAATAAGTTTTCAGTTACTTCTCTTATTTTTGGTGGCCTATAGAAAACTCCTATCAGGATTTTGTTATTCTTCCCTCCCTGTATTTCTACCCACAGAGATTCCAGGTGTTCATCTCCTACTCCTATATCTTCCCGTAGCCTCGGCATTAAAGGGGTTGTCCCGCGCCGAAACAGTTTTTTTTTTTTTTTAACCCCCCCCCCCCCCTTCCCGTTCGGCGCGAGACAACCCCGATGCAGGGGTTAAAAAAACAAACAGGAGAGTGCTTACCTGAATCCCGGCGGTCCGGCGTCTTCATACTCACCTGCTGAAGATGGCCGCCGGGGTCTGCTCCCTCCGTGGATCGGAGCTCTTCTGTGCGGTCCATTGCCGATTCCAGCCTCCTGATTGGCTGGAATCGGCACGTGACGGGGCGGAGCTACACGGAGCCGGCATTCTGCACGAGCGGCCCCATTGAAGACAGCAGAAGACCCAGACTGCGCAAGCGCGGCTAATTTGGCCATCGAAAGCCGAAAATTAGTCGGCACCATGGAGACGAGGACGCCAGCAACGGAGCAGGTAAGTATAAAACTTTTGATAACTTCTGTATGGCTCATAATGCACAATGTACATTACAAAGTGCATTAATATGGCCATACAGAAGTGTATAGACCCACTTGCTGCCGCGGGACAACCCCTTTAAGTAGCATTTAACGTACATACATAAGCGCACAAGCTGTGTTTTTAATAAAAAGTTTGGCACTAATTATTTTAACAGAATAAATAAAGGTTACGTTTTAGTAGCACAGAACTTAGGAGGGCATTGGGTCTAATAGATTAATTGATATATACAGTTTGGAACCAGGTTTCCTAGATCAGTTATGCTGATCAACTATTGAAGACCTATCCTGAGCATCAATAGTTCAGTCCTGTGCAAATCCCTAATTTATGAGGACTCCACTGTCATTTGTAATGATTACAATGAGTTTTCTCAATATTGCAAAACATTGTGCTACATGAATAAATGAATACATAATATTAGCAAATATCACATATCAAATGAATGCAAAGTTCAAAGCAATTTGGTTTTTTAGTTAGAAGACACAACTGCAGCATTATCTGTGATCTCAAACCGATTGGCTTCCTGTTTATCTGACTTCTGAGAACTGTTGACCTCACAGCTACACTGGAACTGGTTGTAATGTATCTTATCTATAAAAATCTGCCTAGATCTGATGTAACCTTTTTTTAAAAACATTTGATTTTTATTTTGAAAATTTTATACATAAAGAGAAACTTTTGCACTTGTATACTTATACTCTGCAATCATTAGAGTTATAATTAGAGATGAGCGAGCACCAAAATGCTCGGGTGCTCGTTACTCGAGATGAACTTTTCGCGACGCTCGAGGGTTCGTTTCGAGTAACAAACCCCATTGAAGTCAATGGGCGACTCGAGCATTTTTGTATATCGCCGATGCTCGCTAAGGTTTCCATTTGTGAAAATCTGGAAAATTCAAGAGAGTGATGGGAACGACACAGAAACGGATAGGGCAAGCGAGGGGCTACATGTTGGGCTGCATCTCAAGTTCCCAGGTCCCACTATTAAGCCACAATAGCGGCAAGAGTGGGCCCCCCCCTCCCAACAATTTTTACTTCTGAAAAACCCTCATTAGCAAGGCACACCTTAGCTAAGCACCACACTACCTCCAACAAAGCACAATCACTGCCTGCATGACACTCCGTTGCCACTTTTCCTGTGTTACATGCTGCCCAACCCCCCCCCCCCCCCGCACGACCCAGTGTCCACAGCGCACACCAAAGTGTCCCTGCGCAGCCTTCAGCTGCCCTCATGCCACACGCTGGCCTCATAGCCACACCACCCTCATGTCTATTTATAAGTGCATCTGCCATGAGGAGGAACCGGAGGCACACACTGCAGAGGGTTCGCACGGCCAGGCAGCGGCCCTCTTTAAAAGGCCCATAATGCTGTACAGAAGCAATGAGAAATCCAATCCTGTGCCACCTCCATCAGGAGCTGCACACGTGGGCATAGCAATGGGGAACCTATGTGCCACACACTATTCATTCTGTCAAGGTGTCTGCATGCCCCAGTCAGACCGGGGTTTTTTATAAATAGTCCCAGGCAGGTACAACTCCGCAATGGGAATTCCGTGTGCACCCACAGCATGGGTGACTCCCTGGAACCCACCGGCTGTACATAAATGTATCCCATTGCAGTGCCCTGGACAGCAAAGCTAACGTCAAATTAAATGCAGGTGGGCTTCGACCCACACTGCATGCCCCAGTCAGACTGGGTTTTTTTATAAGTAGACACAGGCAGGTACAACTCCTTATTGTGAAGTCCCTGTGGACCCACAGCATGGGTGGCTCCCTGGAACCCACCGGCGGTACATAAATAGTATCCTATTGCAGTGCCCAGCACAGCTGAGGTAACGCCAGGTTAAATGCAGGTGGGCTTCGGCCCACAATGCATGCCCCAGTCAGACTGGGGTTCTTTATAAGTGGACACATGCAGTTACAACTCCGTGTGGACCGACAGCATGGGTGGTTCCCTGGAACCCACCGACGGTACATAAATAAATCCCATTGCAGTGCCCAGCACAGCTGAGGTAACGTCAGTTTTAATGCAGGTGGGCTTCGGCCCACACTGCATGCCCCAGTCAGACTGGGGTTCTTTAGAAGTGGACATATGCAGTTACAACTCCGTGTGGACCGACAGCATGAGTGGGTCCCAGGAAGCCCCCGGCAGTACATAAATATATCCCATTGCAGTGCCCAGCACAGCTGAGGTAACGTCAGGTTTAATGCAGGTGGGCTTCGGCCCACACTGCATGCCCCAGTCAGACTGGGGTTCTTTAGAAGTGGACACATGCAGTTACAACTCCGTGTGGACCAACAGCATGGGTGGCTCCCTGGAACCCACCGGCGGTACATAAATAAATCCCATTGCAGTGCCCAGCACAGCTGAGGTAACGTCAGCTGTAATGCAGGTGGGCTAAAAATTACTAGCATTACACTGTAGGCGAGGGCCCAAAAAAAATTGGTGTACCAACAGTACTAATGTACCTCAGAAAAATTGCCCATGCCCAACCAAGAGGGCAGGTGAAACCCATTAATCGCTTTGGTTACTGTGGCTTAATTTGTAACTAGGCCTGGAGGCAGCCCAGTTAAAATAAAAATTGGTTCACGTGCAAGTTTCAACGCTTTAATGAGAATTGAAACGTATAAACATTGTTTACAAAAGTAATATGACTGAGCCTTGTGGGCCTAAGAAAAATTGCCCATTCGGTGTGATTACGTGAGGTTTCAGGAGGAGGAGGATGTATATAATACACAGATTGATGAAGCTAAAAGGTCCCCGATTTTTATGGTGATAGAGAACGATTAAAGATGAGCGAACATGTCCGTTACGGACACATCCGCACCCGGACACCGGCTTTGCCGAACACTGCAGTGTTCGCGCGTAAAGGTCCGGGTGCCGCCGGGGGGCGGGGAGATGCGCGGCGGCGCGGGCGGCAGTAGCGGGGAACAGGGGGGAGCCCTCTCTCTCTCCCTCTCCCCCCCACTCCCCGCCGCACCCCCCCGCGCTGCCACGGCGGCCCCTGAACTTTTTCGCCCGAACACTGAAGTGTTCGCAAAGTTCGGTGTTCGGGCGAAAAAGGGGCGGGGCCGAACGTGTTCGCTCATCTCTAAGAACGATGCTTCCATCCGCGGCTGCAGTCTATTTATTGTTTAGGTACCGCTGCTGTCCGCTGGTGGAGAAGAGAAGTCTGGGGAAATCCAGGCTTTGTTCATCTTGATGAGTGAAAGCCTGTCGGCACTGTCGGTTGACGGGTGGGTACGCTTATCCGTGATGATTCCCCCAGCCGCACTAAACACACTCTCTGACAAGACGCTAGCCGCAGGACAAGCAAGCACCTCCAGGGCATACAGCGCGAGTTCAGGCCACATGTCCAGCTTCGACACCCAGTAGTTGTAGGGGGCAGAGGCGTCACGGAGGACGGTCGTGCGATCGGCTACGTACTCCCTCACCATCTTTTTACAGTGCTCCCGCCGACTCAGCCTTGACTGGGGAGCGGTGACACAGTCTTGCTGGGGAGCCAGAAAGCTGTCAAACGCCTTGGAGAGTGTTCCCCTGCCTGCGCTGTACATGCTGCTCGATCTCCGCGCCTCCCCTGCTACCTGGCCCTCGGAACTGCGCCTTCTGCCACTAGCGCTGTCGGATGGGAATTTTACCATCAGTTTGTCCGCCAGGGTCCTGTGGTATAGCATCACTCTCGAACCCCTGACCTCTTCAGGAGTGGAAAGGTTCTCCTTATACCGTGGGTCGAGCAGTGTGTACACCCAGTAATCCGTAGTGGCCAGAATGTGTGTAACGCGAGGGTCACGAGAAGAGCATCCTAACATGAAGTCAGCCATGTGTGCCAGGGTACCTGTACACAACACATGGCTGTCCTCACTAGGAAGATCACTTTCAGGATCCCCCTCCTCCTCCTCAGGCCATACACGCTGAAAGGATAACAGGCAAGCAGCATGGGTACCCTCAGCAGTGGGCCAAGCTGTCTCTTCCCCCTCCTCCTCATGCTCCTCCCCCTCCTCCTCCTCCTCCTCAACGCGCTGAGATATAGACATGAGGGTGCTCTGACTATCCAGCGACATACTCTCTTCCCCCGCCTCCGTTTCCGAGCGCAAAGCGTCTGCCTTTATGCTTCGCAGGGAACTTCTCAAGAGGCATAGCAGAGGAATGGTGACGCTAATGATTGCAGCATCGCCACTCACCATCTGGGATGACCCCTCAAAGTTTTCAAGGACCTGGCAGATGTCTGCCAACTAGGCCCACTCTTCTGTAAAGAATTGAGGAGGCTGACTCCCACTACGCCGCCCATGTTAGAGTTGGTATTCCACTATAGCTCTACGCTGCTCATAGAGCCTGGCCAACATGTGGAGCGTAGAGTTCCACAGTGTGGGCACGTCGCACAGCAGTCTGTGCACTGGCAGATTAAACGGATGTTGCAGGGTGCGCAGGGTGGCAGCGTCCATCTTGGACTTGCGGAAATGTGCGTTGACCCGGCGCACCTTTCCGAGCAGGTCTGACAAGTATGGGTAGCTTTTCAGAAAGCGCTGAACCACCAAATTAAAGATATGGGCCAGGCATGGAACGTGCGTGAGGCTGCCGAGCTGCAGAGCCGCCACCAGGTTATGGCCATTGTCACACACGACCATGCCCGGTTGGAGGCTCAGCGGTGAAAGCCAGCGGTCGGTCTGCTCTATCAGACCCTGCAGCAGTTCGTGGGCCGTGTGCCTCTTCTCTCCTAAGCTGAGTAGTTTCAGCACGGCCTGCTGACGCTTGCCCACCGCTGTGCTGCCACGCCGCGCGACACCGACTGCTGGCGACGTGCTGCTGCTGACACATCTTGATTGCGAGACAGAGGTTGCGTAGGAGGAGGAGGAGGAGGGTGGTTTAGTGGAGTAAGCATACACCGCCGCAGATATCAGCACCGAGCTGGGGCCCGCAATTCTGGGGGTGGGTAGGACGTGAGCGGTCCCAGGCTCTGACTCGGTCCCAGCCTCCACTAAATTCACCCAATGTGCCGTCAGGGAGATATAGTGGCCCTGCCTGCCTGTGCTTGTCCACTTGTCCGTTGTTAAGTGGACGTTGGCAGTAACCGCGTTGGTGAGGGCGCGTACAATGTTGCGGGAGACGTGGTCGTGCAGGGCTGGGACGGCACATCGGGAAAAGTAGTGGCGACTGGGAACCGAGTAGCGCGGGGCCGCCGCCACCATCATGTTTTTGAAAGCCTGTGTTTCCACAAGCCTATACAGCAGCATCTCAAGGCTGGTCAATTTGGCTATGTGCACGTTTAACGCTTGAGCGTGCGGGTGCGTGGCGATGTACTTGCGCTTGCGCTCAAACAGTTGCGCTAGCGACGGCTGGACCCTGCACTGAGAGACATTGCTGGATGGGGCCGAGGACAGCGGAGGTGAGGGTGTGGGTGCAGACCGGGAGACGGTAGTGCATGTGTCCTGAGAGGGGGGTTGGATCTCAGTGGCAGGTTGGGGCACAGGGGGAGAGGCAGTGGTGCAAACCGGAGGCGCTGAACGGCCTTCGTCCCACCTTGTGGGGTGCTTGGCCATCATATGTCTGCGCATGCTGGTGGTGGTGAGGCTGGTGGTGGTGGCTCCACGGCTGATCTTGGCGCGACAAACCTTGCACACCACAGTTCGTCGGTCGACTGCACTCTCAGTGAAAAACTGCCACACCTTTGAGCACCTCGGCCTCTGCAGGGTGGCATGGCGCGAGGGGGCGCTTTGGGAAACAGTTGGTGGATTATTCGGTCTGGCCCTGCCTCTACCCCTGGCCACCGCACTGCCTCTTCCAACCTGCCCTGCTGCTGCACTTGCCTCCCCCTCTGAAGACCTGCCCTCAGTAGGCTTAGCAAACCAGGTGGGGTCAGTCACCTCATCGTCCAGCTGCTCTTCCTTCGAATCCTCTGTGCGCTCCTCCCTCGGACTTAATGCAATTACTACTACCTGAGTGATAGACAACTGTGTCTCATCGTCATCGTCCTCCTCACCCACTGAAAGCTCTTGAGACAGTTGCCGGAAGTCCCCAGCCTCAGTCCCCGGACCCCGGGAACTTTCCAAAGGTTGGGAATCGGTCACGACAAACTCCTCCCGTGGGAGAGGAACCATTGCTGCCCATTCTGGGCAGGGGCCCGAGAACAGTTCCTGGGAGTCTGCCTGCTCCTCAGAATGTGTCATTGTAATGGAGTAAGGAGGCTGGGAGGAAGGAGGAGCAGCAGCCAGAGGATTCTGAGTTGCAGCAGTGGACAGCGTAGAACTGTGGCTGGTCGATAGATTGCTGGATGCACTTTCTGCCATCCACGACAGGACCTGCTCACACTGCTCATTTTCTAATAAAGGTCTCTCTCCTAATCCCGCAGCAGTCGGCTGCGATACACCTGGATCAGGAGCTCGGCCTTTGCCCACACCCTGACTTGGGCCTCCGCGTCCTCGCCTGCGTCCATGTCCTAGGCCTACCCCTACCCGTCAGCATGGTGTATTACGAGTAGAGCAGAAACAGAACGCTGTAATTAAATGTGCCGCTTATTGGCCTGTGGTTGGAGGCTGACTTCCCTTACGGAACGCACAGCAGAGCCAGGAAACAATTTTGCGCACGCCTGTAGTGAGACGTAGGTGCAGAAGCAGTCAAGTGGCCAAAGGCCAGTAGTAAGCCTTAAGTATTTGGCTTCCCTTTTTTTAAATGGTGAGCTGAAACACCAGACAGATACTGTATGCAGCGTATATTATGTATACTGTTTCCCTCTGGCGGTATGACGGCGGTGATGTAACGGGCACAGTAGAGCCAGGAAACAATTTTGCGCAAGCCTGCTGTAACGCTTAGCTGCGTATTAATTAGGACTACTACCCCCAGCAGACACGCAGTACACTGAAGACAGTCACAGGCAGCCCAAATCTAGTATTTTTCCCCAATTTTTTTGAAAAAGCCCACTGCCTATATAGACAGTATATTTCTTTCACCTTTTCCACTGTCTTTGCCTCACCAGTACTGCCCCTATACTCTGTAAAATGACTGCAGACTGTCTATGTGTCTGTGACTGTCGGGTGTCAGACAGCGTATGCAGCGTATATATGTATACTGTTTACCTCTGGCGCTATGACGGCGATGATGTAACTGAGATAGCAGAGCCAGGAAGCAATTTTGCACAAGCCTGCTGTAACGCTTAGCTGCGTATTAATTAGGACTACTACTCCCAGCAGACACGCAGTAGACCGAAGACGGTCACAGGCAGCTCAAATATAGTATTTTTCCCCAATTTTTTTGAAAAAGCCCACTGCCTATATAGACAGTATATCTCTTTCCCTGTACCACTGTCCCTGCCTCACCAGTACTTCCCCTATACTCTGTAAAATGACTGCAGACTATGTGTCTGTGACTGTCGGGTGTCAGACAACGTATGCAGCGTATATATGTATACTGTTTCCCTCTGGCGCTATGACGGCGGTGATGTAACGGAGACAGCAGAGCCAGGAAACAATTTTGCGCAAGCCTGCTGTAACGCTTAGCTGCGTATTAATTAGGACTACTACCCCCAGCAGACACGCAGTACACTGAAGACGGTCACAGGCAGCCCAAATATAGTATTTTCCCCCAATTTTCTTGAAAAAGCCCACTGCCTATATAGCCAGTATACCTCTTTCCCTGCCTCACCAGTACTGCCCCTATACTCTGTACAATGACTGCAGACTGAGGACGCTATGCTCTGCACGCCCGATATACAAAAAAAAATAAAAATTGTGCAACACTGCTCCCAGCCAGCCACAACAGTACTGCACACGGTCAGATGTGGCCCTAAGAAGGACCGTTGGGGTTCTTGAAGCCAAAAATAACAGCTAACACTCTCCCCATAGCAGCAGCAGCATCAGCAGCACTTTCCCTGATCTCTGTCAGAATGCATCTGTGGCGAGCCGTGGGCGGGGCAGATTTAAATACTCGGGGGTCACCTGATCTCACCAGCCACTCACTGCAGGGGGGTGGTATAGGGCTGGAACGTCACAGGAGGAAGTTGTAATGCCTTCCCTGTCTTTCTATTGGCCAGAAAAGTGTGCAAATGTCTCAGAGATGAAAGTGAAAGTAACTCGAACTTCGCGTGGTGCTCGCCTTTAGTAACGAGCATCTCGAACACGCTAATACTCGAACGAGCATCAAGCTCGGACAAGTATGTTCGCTCATTTCTAGTTATAATGTTTCCAGTGTATAGGAAAAAGTAAAAAGAGCAAAATAAGCTTTTGGTTACTTATCATAACATAATATAACATGACAGGTCAGTCAGTCTGAATACCAAGAGAAAACGTAATAAAAACTATTTTTTTATATATAAAAAGGAGTTAAAACGGGTTATAGTGAGGTGGCATTAAACTCAAGTAGCTTGCTTACCATATTTCCCAACATTGTCTGAATTGGGTTACTCTGTTGGCAGTACCTGTACTCATATATTCAAACCAACAGTTGGTATTTATAAACCTGATT